>NC_141396.1:22000826-22220826 GCF_034619465.1 Leptosomus discolor | reverse complement strand
TTCACAGAGCCGATTCAGCAGTGAGGCCTTTTTGTGTTGCAGCGTTGCAGTTTGGACTTTGCATGAGCCCAGCAGGCTGCCAGCATCCCTGCGCGGGCACCAGCATGTGCCAGCAGGGAACGGATGGGGGGGGAGATGATGCGGGGCTGCCTGTGGGGTGATGGGGGATCCCTCCCCTCTGCCCCATGCGCCAACCTCAGGCCTTAGTGGGACCACATAGGGGACCACTGCTGAGCACTTTGTCCTCAGCTCTCCTGTGACAGGGCACCCACAGCTCACGTCTTGCTGAAAAGACACTATCTGGCACCTATAGAGCAGTACATGTGGGGACATGCTTGCACATGCGTGTTGGTCCCAGGATGACGTGTGCGTGTGCACTCGTACAGCAGCAGGCAAACGCATTTCTGCTGGAGCTGCAAGCCCCGTTGCCATCGCTGCCTGCAGGTGGGTCACCAGAGCCCACGGACGGGCAGTTCGGGGCAGCGTGGGGGCCTGTCTCATCTGTCGTTGCCTGAAGCAGGAGCCAGGGACTCCAATGGTGCTTTTAGGTTAGTGAGGGCTAGTTACTGCCGCTGAGAGAGGTGGCTTGCGAGGTAATGGCATTTTGCTCTCTTTAAACTTTAATCTTTCCTATTAATTCCCTGCAACTGGAGAATGTATGAGAGTTAATGTTCCATGAACGTGTTTCTCAGCCGACAGTCTCTTCGAGCTAATTACCTTCAGGTGCTAAATGGAGGGAAATTGCAATCCATTTGGATGTGAAAAAATTTCGCCTTTCCAATCCCCTGTGAAACATTCTTTTTCCTGAGTGTTGCAGAAAGAATGCACTTGGCTTCTTTCTTTTTTTTAATGTTTTCCTCCCCTCCCCACCTCAGTCCTCCTCCTCCCTTCCCCAAGTCCCCCATCCTCACCAGGTACCCGTCTTCCTTAAAGACTCTGAGTTCTCCAGGACACTCCATGGCACGCTCAGCGGAGGGGAGCATTGTCCTTTGTACAGTCAAATGGGACAGCATGCCAGCCAGGGAGAGGGGGGAAAGTACATATATCCATGAAATCCAACCGCATGGTGAAAACATGGAGGGGAAACAGCAAGGAAGACAGCAAGAGACTTCCTTTGGAGGTCTGAAGTTAAAGTGTATTTACACGCTTAATAACACGCTTATTACAGCCATTTCCCAGTTGTTGAGTTTTGAATACAGAGATAATAGAATTTTACAAGCTACATAAAGCCATTATGCTTTTGGATCCAGGACTGGGGAGGGAGTTTGGTAGGACCCATGGAGAAAAGAACGGGGAAGGCAACCGGATCCAAATGGGGGCACAAGCATTCAGACTGGGCCTGGAAGTCAGTGTCTTTCTGGCTGACAGAGCCAGAAAGAACCAGTCAGGGTACGTGTGAACAGGGCGTAACTGGAAGCCATGGATGAACATCCCTCCTATCTGGAAGTGACTGTCTCTCAAGCCCCACAGTTGACCACTGGATATATTTGTCATCTTGAATGGAAGTCGCTGGAGATAAGAGGTTCCCCATTTCCCATTGAGCCATGAAAGATTCAAGATAGGTGGTGCCAGACAGATTCACCAGACAAAAAAAACCTCAGTGAGAACAGTTACACCAAATTCAGAGGGTTCTGGGCCATGACCATCACCCGTAGGTTTTGATCTACTCTGGTTTTGGTGTTCATGATACACTTACTGAAGCATTATCTAAAAGGCTCCGTGCAACTTTGTCTCAGAATCAACCATGGCAATTATCAGGAGAAGAAGTCTTTTCCACAATAATGTAGATATACTCCAACTGGGAGTGGTGTCGCTTGAGGAAATTCCTTGGAGATTTGCTGAACCAGCAGGATGTTCTTGTAAGATCATTCAAATGCCCCATTTTTATGGCTCTGCTCTTAGCCCAGATGCCACTGAGAGATAACAGCTAAACCTGCACTTTATCAAGTAGGCTGAAATTGAAAGCATTTATCAATCTCTGTAGACTAAAACACATGCTGAATTCTCCTAGTGTCATTTCAACCATTAGTGAGTGAAGGTGCAGATGGTTTGCTGTTCATCCCATTGGTTCTCTGCAGAGGCACGTTCACTCTGACATGAGTGTGAGGAGTTTGTCTAGAGACCCCATCCAGATAAAGCAGTTCAGAGATGATCCTTGAACTCCTCTTGCTCAATGTGATTTACCAGCATTTGACCAACTGTCCTAGATAGCGTTTTAAACCATCTTTACCGAAGCAATAAGGGAAATAGTGGGTCCAAAGCTTGCAAAGCATGATGACATTCCAGCACACTGGGAGAGCTGGTTTGAAACTTGGCTCTAGTATGGATCACCAGGATGAGGCATGAGGTAGCAGACTAGGAGGGGAACTCAGGTTACTGCAAAGATTTTCAACAGCACGTTCTGGCCACAGACCATGTCTGTATCCTCTCTGAGGTGCTTGTCCAAGCCCTATTACCGCAGAATATGAGCACCTCTTAGTCTCTGAAGGATTAACTCCCCAGGTTTCCAGTGAGACTATCTGCCATGTATGAAAGAGTGAGTGATTTACCCAAGGCTACCTGAAAGGTGATGGAAAAACAAAGAGCTGTACCAGGGGTTTTCTGAACTTCTAAAGCATCCTTCCTCCCTGTCAGCCCAGTCACACAAGTACCTATTTCTGTCACCTCCGTGTTCAGCCACCCCTCCACGCATGTATCACACACCTGTCCATCTATCTGCCCCACACACCTGCGCTCTGCCCAAGTCTGCTCATCCCCTTCTCACAGCCCTTCAACGTCCAGCCCTCTGCCCTTCCACATGGATCCATTCATTCTGCATTTAATGAGATTTGCAAAGGAAACCAAATAGGTTTCTTTAAATTGTTGGGGCCTTTTTTCATAGAAGTAGGGGTTTCTCCTGTGAATTAATAATTCCTCAAAACTTTATTATTTTGGTTTTATACTGTTATTTTTCACCTGTGAGGAAGAAGGTTGGTTGGGATGGCAATGGGATTTTAACAGGGAGACAATAATTTCAATAGCACTGTCACAAGAAAGTACGGGTTTTATCATAATTTTCATTGGTAGGTCTAGTGTTTGCTAGTCAGTGTGGCTGATAGGACTTTACTGGCTGCAACCAATGGAGTCTACTAGATGCTTCAGCCTCAGTCAGAATTAAATCACTGGCTGAAGGAGAGAGTTTAAACCAGCAGACAGTCTGAGCTATTGTCTTCTGCATGCACAGAAGCACAAATTGTCACAAGCTGCTCTGAATCCTTTTTAAAAACTACACTTGGGGTGCAGGTGAAAATGGGCTAAATATGCTCTCCCTTCCACCTTGGCTGTATTTTCACACAAAACTTCACTCTCCCACTCCTGACTCCTCGTTCCACGTTTACTTTGTTCTTGTCTTCTTTTCCCCTCTTGCTCTCCAGCTATGCTTTTCTCCGCCCATCCTCCTTTCCTTGTTCTCCTCCTCAGTTTTCCCTTCTTTTTTAATATATATTTTCTTAAAAAATCTGGAATTAGAAATATTGAAAAAATATTTAATTCCCAAAGAGGGGCTGATGAGAAGGCAGGAGATGTAATTTTTCCCTGACTCACTCTCAGTGCTGACTGCGTTGCAGTCAATGCTGTCACTTTTCAATTGGTTCCTTACTTTTCAACTTTTCTTATTTCTTTTGGTTACACTGCAGCTAGCCTGAACTTGAGGGCGTTTGAAAAAGCAGAGCAATAGGAACTCTTTATTTTCCTTCCTCCTATCACCCCTATACTTCTCTGAAGATAGAACAGCATCTTCAAATTATAAAGAAGGGAAGAACAAAATCAAACTGCAGACAGCACACACATTTCACTTGATGGTTAAAAAAGAAAAAGGGGGAAAAGAAAGAGGAAAATGAGTATGCTTTGGATGCAAAAGCTCCTGTGCATGTATGTACGTCAGTACAGAAAATGCATACATGGATAAAAGGAAGATTGCAGCTAGGAACTGATGTACATTACTAGTGATGGTTTAAACACCATCTTTTAACTTCTTTAATCTGCTTAAAACCCCCTGTGGCTAAATCAGTATAACCCCCCTCAGACTCTGAGCACAGTTATACTGGTATATGTGTACCTAATACCTGTGTAGCTTAATTTCATGCCTACAAGAGAATAAAGTTAAACTGGTAAAAAGCCTATTTATATCAGTATAAATGCTACAGGGAAATGTACTGTGTTTACCCTGCTGCTACAGTTAAAATTTCTTGTACAGATAAAGTCAAAATGGGAATCCTGCCCATCCACCGTTTCTCTCCCTTCCGCATCCCTTCTGCCCTCATGTTTGTGTCAGCCTTTCCTCCTCTGTAGAAATCCCCCACACTCACATTTGTGGGACGACCTCATCTTGGAGTCCACATCCACATTTCTCACCAAGGGACAGTCCCACCTCCCTGCAGAGCCAGTGAGGATGGATGAGTCCTGAGCGTAACCTCCAGCTCTGCAGTGCCAAGCAGGGGTGAGGGGACAATAGCGCACACCTGTGAATAGTGATTTGGCTCATTTTCCTCCCAGCTCAAAAATTCAGCTTTTCCTGCTTGCTTGCTTTAATATCAGGAATAAACGTGTATTTTGTGGGGGAGAAAGAAAAAACATTAAATTTTAGCGAAGAGAAGAATGGGTGTTTGTGAGATATTTACTACGTGGGTGAGAAGAACCCAGGAGGCTGAAACTGCAGGAAGACAGAATCCACTCTGGGGGATGTGTTATCCTCCACCTAAAAGCTGGACGCCTGGCTCATTCCCTTCCTGCACTTGTACCACCTGGCTATTTATCTTACAAGTTTTTGGGGCAGAGACTATCTGTACAGCTCTAACACAAATCCTGGGAGGTTTTCACTTGGCTCTTGACAGCTGTCTGGGGAGCAAAAAGGAAACTGTGCTTTAACAACACACAACACAGGTCAGAGACGTAGCAGCTGGACTCGAGGAAAGAGAGATTAAAAGGCTCTGCCAAAGTCATCCTGTTAGGCACTGGCACAATTAAGGCATCCTACCTGCCATGTTCTATGTCCTGTATGTGAAGTAAGAGAGTCATGGAGAGACGAAAAATAACCCACTAGAACAGCAGAAGTAAAGGAACCTGTTCCCACACAGAAGATTTTGCAGCCTTTAATGATTTACATTGGATGTAAAAGGCATCTAACTCTTTGACTGTCTCTTCGTTCTCAAACATAAACATAAATCCACCCAAGACATGCCTTAGATCTAGGCTTGTGGGCAGCCAACTAAAACCAAACCAGAGGCTTTCAGGCCAAATTCATCACTAGAGAAACTCCATTGACTTCAGGGCTGTTAAACCACAGAGAGATTTTGTCTGCTGCTTTTAATTGTAGTCACAAACTCAACTGCAGCCTGATGAGCAGAAAATAAGATGTTATCAGAACCATGCAGTCCTCTGTCCTGCAGAAAGGTAAACGTGCAGGAGCAAGAGCCTTAGCTGGACTGATCCCAAGGCCATATTGTTTGAAGGACTGGGAATCTAGAGCAGCCCAGATGTCTGTGTTCTGTTTGCACTGGCAGCAGGTCTAAAGTACTGTGACATCCAGGATCAGTTCAGCATCAGGTGATTTGCTCATTAATTTCATCTATAAATCATGTCCCTGCTTTTAAAATGGCAAGGACAATAAAACACACAGTAAAAGGTATGAAAGACTCACAGACATATGGTGAGGGAAAATGTTTGCAAAGACAATGTTCTAGGTATAAAATAAAAATAATTTTCAAAACTATATAGACGGCATGTAGCAGTCTCCTAGGGAGAGTTGTCAAGAAGGGATCACCAGTACAGCCATGCAAACTTCATGAGCTTAGGGATTCTAGTACATGTTGTCAAAATGAAGGAAAGGACCACCTAAATCATCACCAAAATACAGTCACTCCTGGGGAGGGATTCAGCATCTTACTTACTAGTGGCACTCAGCAATTAAAGATCCTCTTTAAGTTCCCAGCACTTAAGCAAGTGTAGAACTCCTAGCACATGCTTAAATCCTTCTCTGTTCAGGAATGACTAATGAAACAAAAAAGATAATTTATGAATGTTCAGTCCTTCTTTGGAAGGTTGGAGTTAAATATGCCACTCTCCTACTAGTGTCTTTCAATATTTAAATGCAAAAGAAACCAAAACATTATCACTGAAGAAGTTTTAACAGTGATAAGAATCATTATATCTATTTTGTCCATGTTAGGATTTGCAAAAGCTTTATAGGCATGAAAATCAGAGGTGAACCTGATGAACAAAGTAACAAAATTCTTATTACGATTTATGGGAACACATACACATAAACACGCATCTATCTGTGTATCTGTAACACACAGTACCTGGTATATAAAAATTTTATTGCCAAATTGAATACCAAATAATAAGTTAAGCTGACAGAAGCATAAATATCAGCATTAGATGGCACCCAAAGGAAAGCAGAATTTCCAGCAGGAAATTGACTACTACCCCACCCTGTTTTGGGGGGAATTTGTAGGATACATGGGAATTGCTGGGACATTTTGGAAGTGTGGCTATATATATCCCAGGGGGATCTGGGCCCTGATAAGGGATGCAGCCTTTTTATTTTCAGGGCATACATCTGAGCTGAACTCAGTTGTGAGTGCTGAGCCCTTGGACATTTCTTTCACTTTCTAAGAACTCAGCAGAGGAGAAAATGGATTTCTAGGTGGTTTGAGGAGAGCAAGAGAGAGAAGGGAGGCCAACAGGCTGTTCTAGGCGCTGTGCTGTGGTCCTGCATTGTAGCAGGAGATCAGGACCAGAGGAAAGGAGCATAAGGCAAGAACCAACAGTGAGGAGCAGCAAGGCTGCAGAAGGCCTCCTCTGTGCAGGTCCAGCACGGCTTCGTTTGGCAGAGCCTCCTTCAGCCTCGGGACCAGGGCTGCCCTCCCAGGGCTGTGTCAGGCCACATGGACATAGTGCAGCGGCTGCCCTCAGACAGCAGGACAAAAGGAATTTCAGGGACTTAATCGAGACCCAGAGGACTGGGGACACAAGGGAGAAGAAGCTACACGAGGAGGCAGTTTGGAGAACATCTCCACAGCATTTGAACAGTTTGACTGACATATCAGAGTGTGTATGAGATTACTGGCCTCGTAGTGCATGTGAGGTGTCAGGTGACTGGGGGCTCATTTCCCCAGGCTTGTCACTCCCCTTTAGGTTTTTCGGAGCGTGTCTCCCTTTGGAGGCACTCCTCCTCCCCCAGCAGCCACAGCCTGGGGCAGCCCTCACAATCCCCGCCAGTGGCACTTCCTTGCCAGCTCGCAGGGGCAGCTGATGGGCAGAGGCAGCCACCTTGCTCCTGAGATGCAATGGGTGACAGGCACCACTGCCACAGATACCAAGGGATGCTCTTCCTGTTGTCCCCCATGGCCAGGAAGGGTGGAAAGCTGCTGCCCTGCTGTTTGGAGCTGCCCAACAGTGGGAGGAAACTGTGCAGATGGCAGAACACAAAAGACTGCAGGCAGATATAAGCCCTATTTGATAGCTTGAAGAGCCAGAATAGATCAGATTATGGATAAATTATTGATTGGCCTCACCTGAAAAGCTGGTCTGGAGATCTCTGTGAAGGAGAAGGCAGTATTTTAGCCTGCCTCAAAACCCAGGACAACCTGGTTCTTCTGTGGACAGAAATGCTCCATCATAAACTTTGCCTGGAAATTAAGCTGTCAGCTGTGCTATTCTGCATGGGTCCCACAAGTTCAATGTAACCTGATGATTTCACTCAGAGGCCTTGATCGGTACTGTCCATCCCTGCTGGGTTTTGTACAGACCCCTGCCCCAAAGGTACCTGCACTGCAGTGCTCCTGTGTCTCCAAAGGGAAACACACACCTCTGTCTATAAAAAGGAGCCCAGATATGAAGCCTCTCCTATCTCAAAAGGTGAGGGTCAAGTCCCATGAATCTGATGTTAGTCTGACCTGGTCAAGATGTTGAAATCAGCCAGGGAACTTGTATTGCCTCTCAATGTAAGTTTTGGACTCATTGGGCTGAAAACAGCCATGGGAAAGGAACAGTATCTTATCCAAAAGCGTGGGGAGAGAGATGCTGTAGGAATCCCCATGTGAATGGGACATCATGAGCAATATAAGGACCAGGCCCTCTATGCCTTCAACATAATCTGCTGCAAATGGGCTCTTCTTTCAGCCCAGAGGACGGGAATTAAAAAAAAGAAAAAAACACCTCTCTGTGCCTGTCCTGCCACCTCCTTCTTTCTCCTCTGCTTGCGACAGACACGGTGCCGAGATGAGTGTGTGTGTGTGTGTGTGTATGCACACGCCTCTTGGTGCGATTCCTCCTTCCTTGCCAAAACATCTCCTGCTGTTTATTTATTTATTTCTCTCTGATAACGGAGGGGATCGTGTTTCCGGAAGAGTGCCAGCAGATGATACGAGCCCAGGACTGATACTGCCAGCAAAACCATGCCAGCCCTTTCTGCCGGAAAAATTTCATTTTTTCCAGAAGGAAGCCATGAGTGTGAAGCAGAATCCAAATCCGATTTCTCGGCATTTTTTGTTATCGCTCAGCAGCCCACCAGGTGGGGCAATGGAGGGAGCTCACTCAGCTGCAACTCAGTGCCTTAATCCAATTTACAGCTTCTCTTGGAGAGATAATTACAGCCCTGAAACCAGTTAGCACTGTACAAAGAGGCTCTCGAACCAAAGCCCCGATCCTGTCTTTCAAATATTCACCTAGAGTGTCAGGGTTGCTTTGGAGAGGGAGGGGGGCACTTGAGCTACGCCACTGTGAATGGAGAAGTGTGTACACAATGCCCCTCCCCGGGACACGTGTGCCTCACACCCACTCATGCCGGTTTCCCAAAAGCCCACAGGGAGTGACAGTGTGAGATTGTCACCCCATGGTTATCCAGCTCTGGACACCCGGGCAGCAGGAAGTTGCAAAGCCTTCTCTGCCAAGCACTACTGGTGGACCAAGGGGTGAGATGACGGGCAGCCTGAAGTGAGTGGGGGGAAGGAAGAAAGTCAACACTTTCCCTGGTCATGGCCACACTAGCTCTTCCATTGATGCTGCTCCTGCAGCCACCCTGAGGAAGCCAAATCTGTTCAATTTTTCCCCAGTGATCAGTGATAGCACTTGGTTTAATACAAAGGTGTAACCTCTCTTTGCAAAGACACCACAGGTTATGGCATCTCACATGCTGAGTGAGCTACCCCTGAAGTTGCTTACTTCCTTCCATTTCACGGCAGCTGGGCCTGAATTTTGCACACCCCCTTAACCCTCCACTTGGCCTTCATGCAGCTGGACTGAATCTAACAGTCCAATAGATTCCCAAGCAGTGAAGAGAAGGAGGCTGGGGCACTCTGTAGCAGGGCAAAAGGCATGCAGGGGCATCTATGCTCCATGTAGATGTTCAAAACCCACCCTTTCCAGCACCACAGCCCTTCCTGTTCCAATGGGTGATGCCTCTCCTGTCACCATCACAGCATTGCCTTGTACACCTAGAAAGAAAAGATTTGAGGAGTTGAGTAGTGATAAAGTCTGTGTGGTAGGTATCTTTAAGATTTCCTGTCATATTCCCAGAGTGATGTGTGAGGAAGGGGACAGGTAGCCAGGTAACACTTGGTGATGGAGTCAATATGCAAACTATCAAGGATGAAGCTTGGGGCTTCACTGGGTTTCCTTAAGCCACATTAACTAGCTTGTGAGCTATATATTAACCTCCTCTGGCTTAAAGATCTTGGTCTTCATCACCCTGATGTGATTCTGGAAGATCTTCCGTGCAGGTGATTTTCACTCTGAATGGCACAGCCCAGAGAAGAACCCAACCCTGGGGATTTAAGTATTAAAAAGGAATAGAAAAGACAAATATACAGATTCTTGGTGGTAGGAATGGCAGCTGGTGTAGGAGCAATTTGAGATCAAAACATACAGAGTTTGAGTAACGCACTGGTGAGTATGTACCCCACTTGCCAATGCCTGGTTCGTAGCAGAGGCCAAGTTGTTACCACCAGCTGAACAGCTGGAAGTCCTATTCTGTGAACTCCTCCTCTAGGTGTGGGTCTGGAAAGTCTCCCAGGAAAGAATCAGCCAGCATAACTGCAACTGCTTCTGCTGCGGAGCACCAGCTTGGAGGCTGAGGGGTACTTTCCTTTGCTGCCTTGCACAGAACTGAAGGAGTCAGGCTAGCTCCCTGGCAGAACATCCTCTTCTGACAGGCCAGAAAGGCCATGGCAAGTCTGCAGTGACAGAGCTTTCCCTGGGAAAAAATAACCTTTTTGTTGTCATTGTTCAAACATTCAGTCACAAGTGGAGAGTGAGTGTACTTGGTTGGGATCCAGGTTCAAGCCCTCACTCTTCTACTCCTTTCCTCCATGTCCTTGGCCAAGTCTCTCCACTCAGAGTCAACAGTTGACAGCAGGCACTGTCTCTCACTGGGTGTGCCTGTGCTGGCAGGTACAGTCAGAACTGAGCTCTGAAGCATGGCGGTATGCAGGAAAGGTTGGAGCTGGCTGGATGCAAGAGACATGGCTTATTTTTTCATGCATAGCCCTGGAGGAACGTGCCTAGACATAGAAAGCTGGCACACGTGAACTTCTCTCATTGCAGGCCTCTGGTGGGGCTCTTCTGCAGGGCAGACGTGCCCCCATATGGACTTGTATCTGAATGGACTAAATGATGGATGTTATTCTGATTGCAGCCTTCCAGCTATTACCTGGACTCTAGGGGTCGATCACGTGGAAGTTTGTCTTTGCTCTAGCAGGAAAGGAAGTGGCAGAAATCAGATCTCAAGAACAGAGACACTCCATTTGGAAAGTCTTTGGTCTCTGAAGCATTTGCAGAAACACCAACACCTCTTTCTTGTAAGGCCTCAAAATGCTTTTCTGCTGTGTATTGGATACTCACACACCGGACAAGTTTATGAACTCCCCAGCTGTCCTGGTAGGCTCACTCTGGCAGTAGTTGCAATGTGAGGACCATAGATATATTCCATGAGAGCAGCTGCTTATATTTCCTAGCAGTGTATTAGCATTTAATCCTCTTAACTTCTTCATCCCTTTTGCATAATATTATTGTCCAGTAGTATGAAACACAGAAGGTCTATTTTGAACTATGATGTTCCTCCTTTGATGTAGGTCTTCTGAATCAATGCTCTAGCCATGGTGCTTGGCTTTTCCATCGACTGCTCCTGTGGCATTTCTGACCTGCTAGGAATGTGGCTAAAGGGAAGCTGGAGCTTTCCTTCCTGCCTCTCCAATGCAGCCACCTCTAATGCAGGACACAACTGCTCTATTAACAGGCAATTATATTGTTCCTTGGGAGGTCTGCAGAGAAACAAAGTACAGTGGTCTCAGCAGTGAACTGAGTTGAAATCCATGGATTCCTTCACTTGCATCTGTTTGGCATCTGGGATGTAGTATCTAAGTGTGAGCAGCGGAGAGGCTCAGACACACAAAATCATGGTGCCAGCTGTGCCAGGGCTAGAGACACACTTGCAGCAAATCAAAGCACTGGACCAACGCTGACCCAAAGGCGAAAGCAAGGCATTAGCATTCTAATTCTTAACTCTTTGCAGGCTCCAAAATGAGTGGCTGTACCCACTTCCCCTATCACACTAATTGCACCCCAAATTAGACTGTATTGGGAAAGCCCAGGAGACCTTCCAGTCCTACATTATATCGTGCCTTGGGAACAACTCTGACCGGTGACACCACCTTCTCCTCTGGAAGACAGACCACGGGCTCTTCATCGCCGAGACATTTTCCAATAGACAGGCAAAATCCATAGCCATTAAAGGAGTGCTGGTAAAGTCACTAGTATTAAGTTGAATTACTGTGCTTGGGCTTGAGGGTGTTTTGTTGTTGGTTTTGTTTTTTATATGGTTGGCTGATTCTTTCATCACCAAAGAAGCTAGGATATAAGACAGGCAGGACACCTTTTACGTCAGGGAGCATGTATCCAGCGGCAGCAGATCAGGAGGCTGGCTTTAACCATGACCTTTTACAAATAACTGCATCTTTTAAGTGTTTCCTACACTAAGCAAATTCTGGAGGCCTTGCTTATCTCAGAATGTCATGATTAGGCCTGGAGTCTTTTGTCAAAGTTGTATGCCTGGATCCGGGAGGGCAAATTTAATAATCTCTGCTGGAACCGCACTGCTATTAAAAAGGCACAGAAAATAGAGAACTAGAGATTACGGAAAAAGAACAGATGGAAATGAAAACAGTCACCTCTGGTCAACCTGGTGACTTCAAAGGGCACTGAATGACTCTGATCTGTGACATCTCAAAAGCTGTGGTTTATGCAGCCTCAAACTAGGTATCTGATTTTTTTTGGGAAACCTCACTATTTTTTCTGTTATAGCTTTGTCTAGACTCAGAATGTATGGATGGGAGAAAAGCTGTGTGCTTACGTGGAGTAAACTGGTGAGGATCCCCTGTCCCAGCAGCCAAGTAAGGGCTGGGAGGGAGGGACAGCACGACCCTCTCTCAAACCTCCTTTGGTTGATGTAAATTGCAGACTAAAGGCTGACGGGTTTTTTCCCCTCGTTGTGGTCAGAATTGAGAATATTGCACTGAGGATGATGGAGCTGAGTAAAACTGAGCGTTGCAGCCAGAGCAGCTGCCAAGCGGCCATCAAATGAGACTTTGTCAAGACACAGGGACCTGGGCTAGGACCCAGCAGGTCCCTTTGGGGTCCTGACCCCTTCCACCGGGGCCAGGGCTCTTCCCGTCTCTCTGGCAGCCGCGCAGCCCCCTCCAAGCCTGCTGCCACAGCCGAGCTGTGCGGCTGGAGGGGATGGCACATTGAAGCAATTTGCCAGGCTGCGTGACAATTACTGACACAGATGCTCCTGTGTCAATATGGGCTCTTCTCTCCGTTCTGGTTACAGCGATGGGTGTGCCTGGCGGGGACTCCTCTCGGCACAGGCCAGTAGGATTATGGGGTTGGGAAGGGGCCATGTCTGCCTGGGCTTGCAAGGGTAGAAGCAGCCTCAGAGGTTGTTCCTGCTCCCTCCCCTCCTCCAGTCTGTTTGTCAGGGTCTCCAGCTGCCTGCCATCCCCACACGTTTCCCTCTGTCCCCCTGCTACCCAAATACTGTGGCTGTCTCTCTGCAGCGTTCCTGCCTTGCCACCTATTTCGTCATTAGGGATGAGGGAAAGGGGCAGTGTCCAACTCACTTCTGCCAAGGACTCTGCATCCCTCATGCCCCCTCCTCCTTTCAGTTTCCTCTCCCCCTTTTAACTGGGATATCAGTCACTGCACAAGTGCCAATACATTACATCCTCCACAGTTGCAAGAGAGGTGAGATGGGGCAGTAGCTTTTAGGAAGGCCAGGACAGGCATAAGCAATTACAGACAAACCCCTTCACCCTCTGAGCAGTTCTGGGATCCATCTTCCCCTGCCAGTTTTTTGACCAGCATCAAAGTCTATATGTTTTTGCCTGCCAAAGCCTGAAACGTAAGGAAAATGCTTGCATCCAGTATTCAAATATTGTCAAGCCCCATCCAAACACAGAAACGTGATCAAGCTGACATAAGGACCTCAGCCAGATGCTGTTAATGGTACACATTGCCATCACCCAGTACATGCTGTTGTCCTCCTGAATGCCTTGGATGACACCCCCAAGACCCCTGGGGATATGGTGCAACTATTAATCAGGTCTGCATGAACATAAGGGTCCTTCCCCTGGCTGCAGCTTTAGCACCAGGTGGAAAGATGAGCAGTTTTGGGCCATTTGCTGTCCAGAGCTGCCTGACCTTGCTTCTGTAGAGAAGGCCCAAAGGGGGTGTGTCCAGGTGCACCAAGCTTGTGCCTCATGGCTGCACCCTCACCAGTGCCTGTCCCAAATTTAGACATGGCAGTCAATGCTGAAGGCTGAGCCATGAAGCACTCTGCCAGACCTCTTCCAGCACATCTTGAGGTGATTTGAGATATTACTGCTTTCAGCTGCTCTTCTTTGTCTGCTACTGTCTGTGTCCTGTCTCTATCAGGGGAGCATGTCCCACTCTCCCCAGACTGGAGCAGCTGGGGCGCAGCCACGTGTTGCCCTCTGCCAGCTCAGCAACGGCAGATGTGTATCCAGGAGAGGGGCAGCAGGGTTGGTTAGCTGGGAGATCACGTCTGTGACAGACTTCATTGCCCACCAAAATGGTGTCTGCTAGCATGTGCTGGGTAACACTGGGCCTTTCCCTCTACAGAAGCCTACCATTGGCTTAACTCCAGGACAAAACCACCATGGGATGTATCCTTAGTGCCTTTTGCCCTCTGAGGAGGCCAGCAAAAGGGTTTGCCACTCCTGCCAGTGCTGCAACAGGTCTCCCTCAGCCCCAAACCAGCTTCCTCCTCCCCCTCCCCCCCGCTGAAAAAAAAGCTGTACTGCTCCTTTAAATGTAGTGCATGTAAAAAAAAAAAAAAAAAATGACAAGCTCCCTCACTCTCAAAAGAGTGAGAAATTTTCATTGATTGATTTCTTCATGGCTTCTTAAACAGATAATTAATTCACCGTGAACCTGCGGACACACCGTCGTGAGTCGTTAATATTGTAAATTCACATATACTTCAATAATCGCCTGACCCCCCCGTCACCCCGAAAAACAGATAGCTGTGCAGCAAGGAGGAGGGGGACGGCGGGGGAATCGATTTTCGAAGACATGAAGGGATCACCCAGCAAAGGGAAGCTATTGATTCTCTTTTATAAGACACCGCTATAATATTTATTCTTTTGTAAACAGAATTAACCCAGCATCATGGGTCATTCCTATCGAACAACTTTCCTTGCATGTGCACAGCAACGCTGAATGTATCAGATGAGGTAGAAACATACAAACTGTACCACCCGCCCTGGCCCACACCTCAGCATCTGCTCAGCTCACGCCTGCTGAGTCTCACTGCCATGGCGCAAACCCAGCAGGCATCGGGCTGGCCACAGCAGGCTGGGGCTGCGCAGGTATCAGCACTCTGGGAAGCCATGCTTTTCTGACCAAGTGCTGCTGGCACCGTGGTGGTCTTAGGCTATCTCGTGCTGGAGGGGGGAGGAAATGGTTGTGGGGGCTCCTGGAGCTGGAGTCACAGACCCAGCACTCATGGTGGACAACTGAGCTGTGACTCCCACCTACCAACAGCTGCTGATAGAGGAAAGGAGAGGTGGAATTACGACACAAACAGGAACTTCTCTCCATCCTCTAACCCCCTCCCACTCTGAGGAAGTTTCTTCCCTGCAGACTCTCCACAGTCACCCAGAAACCTGTCCAGCAGCAGACGGGACAGCAGTTGGTGTGAGGGCCCCATCAGGTTCAATCTCATCTCTGCCCACCCGTGGCAGGGGATGCAGACCAAAGGGTGCATGCGGGGCGCCACACCCCAGAGCCCTGAGGCTCAGTGGCCCCTTGCACAGGGACAGCACAGGGACAAGGAGCAACAGGACTGCCTGTAGCTGAGGCACAAGCTGTTGCTCCTGGGGGGACAACTGCATTTCACCCAAATAAAAGGTCACCCCAGAAGGAAATAAGAGCCTGGATACCAAAAGTAACAAGCAAAAGCCAACAGGAGGCTTCTGGCTCAAGTGTCCCAAGGAAAAGCCAACAAGATGTGATCTGTTCAGGGAAGGATCTGTAAATCCCGGCTGGAGCTGCTTTCCTTCCCTGTGTTTATCTGCATAAACATGGCATCACACTTCTTCCTAAGAGACTAGTCACGCATATTCAAGGTTCTTGAAGACGCATCTGTGTGGCACATCAGAATGTATTTTGCATAGAAAAAGATGCAAATCTTTGCCTTGGGTACAGACACTCCTGAGGTCTGGAAAAGTCTGGAGGATGCAACTGTGAAACTCCTGGCTGCCCATCAGCTCCTGAATTGCCCATCAAGTACCGCCATGCAGACCAAAGCAAAGACAGAAATTGTAACAAAACATGGGCTTCCTTTCATTTGCATCCCAAACACGAGACCACGTTTTCCAGCAAGGTCCTCCCAAGAACTTCTGGCAAGAGCCATCAACATGCCACAAGAGGTACAATTCAGATTTTTACAAAAAAAGAAGAAGAAAAATCAGGTCTCGGCCACGTTTCATGGGCTAAACCCGGATCTAACCACCCCAGAGCCCGTGGAGTGGAGAGGTGGCTGGGGGGTTGTAAGCTGCGACCATCCTCCCCGGATGAACCCTTACAAAGGTGGCCGAGCCCCCCAGGCCCGCAGCCCGGGGACGGTGGAGCGCCAGGCGTGATGTGCCGGCTTTGTCCCGGGCTGGCAGCGGCGGGACGGCCCGCTGCCTGCCCCTCCAGCAGCTGAGATCCGGACGTGCCAGGCCGCTGGCACTCCGGCTGGCTTCTCTTCGCCTTTCTCCCGTCCCGGCCGGCAGCCAGGGCAAGCGAGAGCCAGCGCTAAATTGTGTCAAAGAATTTAAAACCGGGGGGTGGGGGGGGGCGGCAGAGGGGGGGCCGGGCGGCAGCGGAAGCCCTAATTAAAAGCGGGGCCGCGGGCAGGCAGAGCTCCCATTCAGAGGGCTGACAAAGGGAGGGTCTGTGGAGCAGAACCGGGAGGCAGTGAAAGGGGAGGGCCCCGCGGCGCCCCTCGCCCGCCGGCACAGCGCAGCGCCCCGGCCGGCAGCGCCCCTCCGGCCGCCATGCCCTGCAAATTAGCCCAGCCACCGCCTGCGAAGGGAGGCCGCGGCGGCCTTCCCTCTTCTCGCTCCCCTTCCTCCCGCCCTCCCCAGCAGCTGCGTCCCCTGGCTCCCGCCGGCTGAGGGGAGATCTGGCCGGTGGCGTGGGAGGAGGAGAGCAGGGAGCGACAGCCCCCCAGGTCACCTCCCAGCTCCCCGCCGCCAGACAAGCGCCTTTCCACTCCAGCAGTGCCCCTGAATGCACTAATTAGCCCCCACCAAGCTCGGTGTTGGGAAAGGCCACGCCGGTCATATGACAGCCACGAGTGGCCTGGGCCAGCATCAACATGCCCTGGTCCTCCCCACGGCCTCGGGTGGGACATGGCGGGGGGAAGCCTGGGCAGGGTGGGGGGTGCCAGGCCTGCGGTACCCCTCTTTGTGAAGGGCAACTCCTGGTGCGGGGGCGCTTAGGAAGGGGTCTGCCTTCCGCTGCTGGCCCCAGGGGTGCAGCATGAGCGGGGTGGAGGGGGGCTGCCCAGCCCTGCTCTTTCTGGGGGTCAGTGCTACAAAAGGCAGGGGGGGAGAAGCAAACAAGAGGCCCAGAGCTTGTTGAAGGGCAGCCTGGACATCACAATTAATTCGGGGCTCTTTCCAAAACAAAGGCTCTCTATGGCTTTCAATGTGTTCACACAATAGTGCACAGAAAGAGCAGCGAAGTGTCATCTCAAGGGCCCCCTCCCTATCTCCTGCCTCTTTGCCTTCCCTCCCCACACATTCAGCACATCTTCAGCACTGTCTCCTTCTCTTCAGACCCTTTTTTGCTAGAAATTCACATTTTTCTCCCCTACTACACATGCTTTGCTTTCTACGGACTTCCCAAGGCTTCGCTGTGGCGCATCCACAGCTGTGATGCCCCACATGCTCCCAGTTGGGGACACTTAGCATGGGGAAGGTCATGGCTGCAGGAGTCCTAACACAGCAGGCACATGTCGGTGAATGGAGGAGTCCACCCTAGCTCTGGCCTCTTTCCCCTAGACTTAAACAACATCAGACTCCAGCCTTAGCAGAGGCCACCCTAGTACATGTCCCAAAACAGGTTCTGTAAAAAGAGGGGAGAAGACTACCATATGTTTCTGGCCAAAGAGGAATCCCCAGGTTAAATCAGTGACTGCACCAGGGCCGCATGGTCTTCTCCATCTGAAGAGCAAGGCAGCTTAGAGACACACCAACTTTCACTTGCCTAGAAAAGGGACAGAGAGAGGTAAAGGGACCTCTATGAGACCTGAAGGGCAGTGGTGAGATCAGTGAAAAAGCCAGGGGGAGAGGAAGGTCATACATGAAGACCAGGGGAGGTGGCTGTGTCAAGAATTCCTCCCCCTGTCCCCCTGCAAACACAAAGGTGATGGCAAACAGCTTTCTCCACCTCATGGTCTCCATCATGAACCAGCCCAGGCAGAGGGCATCTCAGTGTGCATCTGCACCTCCATGTAATACCTTCTCTTTACCTTCTCTTTGGGGTCTGCACCCTAGCAGCTCTCAAGACCTCACATCCTTGCAGTGAGCGTGCACCAATCTCACTCAACTAACACATACCAGTTAAACCAAGCTGATATACAGCCTTTTATCCCAGTGCCAATGTAGAACAAACCTCATCACCTGATTTAGCTGGCTGTGTTATCAAGCTCAAGGATTCATCAGCTCCCAGACCCTCAGACATGGTGCTCGCAGCCCTCCCGGCAGCATGGTGCCCCTCACTGGCTCTCAGAGCACTCCAAAAACCTGGCAGGAGGCAAAGCCCCTCACAGGCTCTGACACACTGGTGGGTAAAAAGCAGCATGGTATAGAGGAGTAAACAGCAGGCAGCAAACCAAGGCCATGGATTAACCAACTCATCTTTGATTTTCTTTCCTGCCCCCCTCTTCCCTATCCAGCCTCCAAAGGCTTCCAGCTGGGGCCCCTTTCTCACCTGTACACCGCCAAGCCCCAAAGGCTCCCATTTCACTCTAGGACCCTGAGAACGACTGCAAACAGCCAGGAGGCCTCACACCGAAACCCAACAACCCTATCAAGAATGTAATTGCCATCAAAGCTAGCAGTGCCAGTGTGAGAGACTGCCTTCGGTATGAACAGCCTTTCCACCATCACATGCCTCACCCAGGTGCACAACATCTTTGGAAAGGCCCAAGAGACTGAAACAGCTCTGCAAGGCCTTAAGAGAAAGGAAATTGCTATCAGAGACTCCTGTTGACTCCACAGCCCACCAAGGAGGCTGCTGGCTTCTACAGGCCGTCCCCCATCTGTTGGAATAGCAGGAAGTTTTAAGTTAGCAATAAAAAGTAAAAAATGCTGGAGTCCAACTGGTGACTGAAGTCTGGTGCTAGGCTCCGCTGCAGAGACATCACAGCTGCTTACAGTGCCTGCTCTGAAAGAGGTGCTCATTAAACATTTGCCTTGGGTTTATTTTCCCTCTTTGCTAAACCCAAACATTTACAACAAAAATCTATAAGGGAGTGCTCCAAATCAAAAGTTTGATTTCATAAAAACAAATACTACGAGCCATCTGACCCTGGGCTCTTCTTCCTTTGCCCTCTGTTTTTAGCCTTTAGGGGTTACCTTGAAAAGCTCACAGTCACATGGGCTAGGAGTGATTTTTATTTTCTAAGTGAGAAACCTGAGATTTTCAACTAAGAGATTGGGCTCTTTGAGAAGACCTCAAGTAGCTAATACACTCTTTAGAGCTGGCAAAAGGGCTTCATGTCACAGAACTGCCTCAAGAGGCAGAAAGGACTGTTTTCTAAGCTGGATATTTTTGGTGGAGTTCCTGTGTTTTTGCCCAGCTATCAAGATGCTTTCACTAGCTGCAAATACCTTCCATGCATGAGCTGTGAATACCAACAGATCAAGGCTGAGGAGCTGATCAACAAACTGGACTCCCAAAACACAGAACACAGCTGAGATGCCAGGCTGCTTGGAGGAAAGCTTTCATCAGCAGGACCAGACAGCAGAGCTGTGAACAGAATTTAGACACACCAACACCCAGATGTTAACAGCACATCAGGTCTCCAACAGGAGCAGGAAGCCCACAGCCAGTAAGCTAGGCAGTGCCCACAGCTTTGAGTCGCATGGCCCAAATAGCACATGAGCTTTTTCCTCAGTAAATACCATTCAGCTGCACCTGAAGTAATTTGAAATGTTTATTTAGAAAGTTTCCCACCCTGCCCTGAAGCCTAGGAAACTGTGGCTGGTCGCAAGCCCATCTATTGCCATACTAAGGACTGAGCCTTCACGTTTCCTGCTTCCACCATCTTGGGAAGCCCGTGCTCCCCAGGTACCACTGCTTTGCTTGCACCCCACACTAGAGCACTGTTGTGTAGCATCCATGGGAGCATGACATCACCTGCCTGCAGCTCTTCTGGTGGTGCCCCTGCACCTGGAGGTCTGGCTGTCCCTGGGCCTGCCCTTCTCAGCATGGCCAGCACCAAGCCCATTTCCTCCAGCTCTCTGGGTGCCTGGGGGGGAAGACAGCCTCCTTGCGGAGCTGCACTGTGAGGCACTGACACGGATCGATCCACAAGCTGCCCCTGATGTTCTTCACTTCTGATTGCTACATTTTTTGTGACAAATTGATAAACTGCATCTCCACTCAGTTAAAGATTTGATCTCGCTCTCTTAATCCGCTATCAATAAGATATTAATCGTGCACCCGACCCGTTCTGTTCCCCGTCTGCCTGCAAATCCAATAATCATTTCAGAATTCACAGCTGAGTGGGGCACTCCCTTCAAACAATTAATTTCAGGGGAGTCTCATTTATTTTCCCTGTAACCCTCTCCCCCTACCCCTCCCCTGCCTGCCTGTCTGTCCCCTTCTCCCCCCACCATCTACACACTTCCCAGATGAAACTCCTGCTCAGCAGAGCCAGGAGGTGGGAGTGCAACTTACACTGGGAGCTGGAGAGGTCCTGCTGAACAACCTTCCATTTGCTGCTCCACACAACTGATTGAACTCCCCTTGCCCAGCCCCCAGACTTCTCTAAAGGTGGAGGCCAAACTCACCTCAAAGTTAACACCCTGTGCCTGCAGCCAGCCACCCTGTGAGGAAGGGGGCCGCGTCCCGATCTGCATGGAAAGGTGGTCAGTCAGCACACAACCGCCCAGCTACAGGCTGAGGCT
Organism: Leptosomus discolor; assembly: GCF_034619465.1. Lineage (NCBI taxonomy): Eukaryota > Metazoa > Chordata > Aves > Leptosomiformes > Leptosomidae > Leptosomus > Leptosomus discolor. The sequence continues at coordinate 22,200,079 of NC_141396.1, read as the reverse complement.
CCGGGTGCAGACCATGTGTTCACCAGCCAGAGCCCTACTGGCAGGACACAGGACTGAACCTCCAAACCCAGTGGGCTCAACCTCCAAGTGTCCTTGTAAGAAATTTGCAGAACTCCTTCCCTCTTGTGTCACGCCAATGTACCCACCCCACAGACAGGAGGGAGAGCTCCCACAGCATTGCCCTTATGCCACGAGTGTTGCTACCTGTGCGAAAAATTGTTGGTGCTCACTCGCCAATCCCACAGTATTGGAAAGAGGGCCCTTAAAATGGGATAATCCCCAGTACTGCATAGCCCCTCTACCACCTCCCCTGGCCTTTGCTCTGCCAGTGGCTCCAGGTTTTCACCCCTGGCCAGCCAGGGCGGGGTTTGTCTATGCCCAGAGCCACGTGCCTCAGGGCACCTCAGGTAAAGGGTAGTCAGGTAAGAAGTCTCTGTGTGGGCCATGAGGATGGATGAACTGATGACAACACAGCTTTATCCACATATGACATCAACTTCATCTCCTAATAGCCATCTGAGTGCTTCTTGACCTGGACTTAGAGCTTTTAGCTTGTCCCCATGGTCCAGAGGAGAACTAAGCTTCTTGGCCAGCTGTGCTCTCAGGCAAGGTCTCATTGCACCATTCCTTCCCTGTCCAGCCTCTTCTGGCACTGGGTCTCAACAGCCAGCCCGTGTCAGATGATGCTGGTAGGCAAATTAGTCTATGCAATAATTTCTAGACACAACATTCATGTGAAGGCCAGATACACAAATTAGAGTAGTTTGTGCCCCAAACTTGCTACCACAAGTGCTGGAGACTAAGCACAGAGCCCACGAGAAGGTAAAATTGCAGAGAGCACCACAGAATGTGCAAAGTCCTTCATTGTCCATGTAACAAATACTAAGTAAAAAGCCCAAGTTAGAGTGTTCTTCACTGTCAAAGGACTCCCTCCTGATGTGCTTCTCTTGCTTTGTCCTCTTTGTCATCCTCTCCTTTTACCTCAAAACCCACAGGAGACAGAAGTGTTATGACCAGAGACAGGAAGGGCTGGGAGAGCAGAGCTGTCGCTAGCAATAGCTGCTGTTGGCATTGGCAGGAAGGCCAGAGGAAAGAGCGTCTCTGCTCCTGTGCAGGGACGAGCGGGGCTCTGACAAGCTCTTTAAGCTCCCCAGGCTCCAGAAAATGCTGTGCAAAGTGTTTTAGCAACAAAAGTCTTGAGAAGAACAAACACTCTAATCCCTTAATGAGCCGGCTGATCCCCCATCTTGGCTCTGGCTTCTCTAAAGAGCCACACGCTCCCCTCCTCCCTGGCCCCCGGCCCCCTCTGGAGCAACCCACAGCGGCTGCCTCAGAACCGATTCAAGGTGCTCTTCGGGATCCAATCCAATTACCCTGCGTCCTGCTGAGCGGCCCCACAGACCGATGGCTCTTTCAGGGCCGAGTCTTATGGCGTGTTAATCCTCCCCTCATTAAAAGACCTTGTTCCTCCCTCCTCAGAGATGAAAAAAAAAAAAACCCACAAAAAAACCCAACCCCACACTGGGAAAAGTTTATGCAAGAAGGTCCCAAAGCAGAGCACGAAAGCTGGCCCGCAAGCTGAGGGCTCTCCCCGCTCTCAGGGGTCACCACTGCGTAACTCGGGGGTGTCTCTGCCTCCTCCTTCCCCCAGACCTGGCTTGCGCATGAAGAAGACAGGCAGGCGGCCGGCCCTCATGCTGTTCCTGCACTGTGGCTTTATTGGCTTCTCTTTAATGGGCCTGTCATTAAGCCAGGAGGAAGCCAGGTGGGAGGGTTCCCATAAAACTAAGGCCTCACAGCTAATGAACACAGCACCCGGGGGGGAAAGGACACAGGAGCGGCAGTTGTAGTTGGTCACGCAGGGCTGAGCTGGCCTTCGAAAGCCTCACAAGGACAGGATCCCTCCTTGCTGGTAGAGGAAATGTCAGAGCAGCCCCCTCTGCCATCCACCCCTCTGGTCCCACACATGCGGGAGGGACCAAGGTTTCCAGCCCAGAGGGTGGCCATTCCCACACCCAGGGAGCTTTCCTCAACACTTAGCTGGAGGCATGAGCCAGAGATCAGTCAGCTGCAGCCACCTCCTCACAAACGTGCAATGCTGCCTCCTTTGGACTGATTTTGCTCCTCTGTCTTCTGCTTCCTGCTGTCCTGAAGATGCAGTCACAAATCCCAGCATTTTCTCTCCCATTGCACATGCTATCTAAAGTCTGACCAGCTCAGGTTCAAGTCCCCCAGTCTTACTGTAGCTATTGCTACTGGTGCCAGTACTCATTAGCCCACCGATAGACTGTAATGAAGAGCAGGACCGCTTCCCAACTGAGGGAAGATCCACATATGTACAAGCCGGTTCCTCCCTGCAGCGGGTGTCTTCAACTCACCCTATTACACAGGGCAATAAGGAAATACAGTAATGCCAAGAAAATACTTCATAGTCAGCACTTTCCAAAATAAATCATAATTCTGATTGTCACTGTCTAGTAAGCTGGATTTATACACCCCCCCCATCACAGAGCAAAATTTCAGTCCCAGGTTCCAGCAGTGTTAAAAACATTGCTGAGGGTGGAGACAAACCTGGGAAGTTTAGGTGGAAGATAATAACAAAACCACGGTTAGGTAGGGGCTTCTCTCTAAAGATAAGGAGATAAAAATGAAGCAGAATGAAATTAAGGGAGAAACTTCCTGGCAGTGAAACCCAATAGGAATCTTTACCATTTAAGGTATTTGAAGATTGCACTGAGGAAAAAAGCTACAGGTTTTGGTTCCAGGAGGGCCTGAGCAGATGTTGTGGTACAATAGGTAGCACCTACTGGTGGTACAATGGGCTTGGGGAATCACAGTTTTGTCCTTGGCCCCAATACCAGCTCACTGTACAGCCTCACTGCAGACTAAATTCTCTCAGATGCTGCTTCCATCCCTCCTACTGTCTACATACAGAAGTCTCTTGCCAAATTTAGCTCAGCCAGTCAGGCTTTCAGTTGGAGGTAACCTAAGCATCTTGACTTCTGGGCCCAAGAGAATGATAATAATTCCACAATTTCTTCTAAGAATTGAGGCAGGCTCACAATTCACTTGAAAGCAACTCCAGAGGTGGTCAGCCTCCCTCTGGAGCTGCAAGAGTTCCTGGCAGTCATAAAAACATGTCGAAAAGGAGCCACAAAAATGAAGCAACTCATTTTTGTGGAGTGAATGGCTCTTCTCAGCTTGGGCTAACTCAAGCACTGGTGAGTAAGACTCTGCTCTGGCAATGAACTATCAGGACCATTTCTAACAACACACCTGTGATGCTGTGATGCAGTGGGGTTCAGGACTACACATGACTGAGAAAGATTTCAGCGATAACAAGAGGTACAATTAGGTCTTCCCAAAAATTTTGTCGTAGCAGGAAATTGGAGCATTGACTTACTGAGCATTTTCACAGTCAGTATCTGAATTTTTTTCATGTAAGGTAGTCAGCAAGGAGTGAACATTAAGCTAGAAATGACATTTTTAAATGGGGTGTTGTTTTGAATTAAGTTTTTTTGGGGAAGGGAAAAAAAAAGTTTTTTGCATTTCTGACAAGTTTTTTACCTCCCCAGCAAAAAATTCCTTACCAGTCTGTCATGGGCCCCAGGGAGGTGAACTGCATGATCTAATTGGGCATTATCTCAGCCTTCTCCAATTTCTGTCTTGTCGCACAGTCTGCTTTTTGACCTATGCCAAGAGAAACAACGTTGGCATGCATCCTTTTTGGCTTTGACAGAGCCTGTTTCTGCTCAGCTCTCTTCCACAAATTCTTTCTAGTTATGCCATCTCGTCCGTTCACTGTGCACTTGCACATTTAGCACCATAATTACAACACATAAGATTAGAAATCAGACTCACCTTTTCCTGCCTAGTGCTGTTTGTTTCTTGATCTTTGTGCTCCCTTCAGTAGGACCAGTAAAACTCAGCTAGTCTGCTTCACATTTTATTGATGGTCAGGTTCATTTTTTTATGCTTTCTTATTGAACCCAGCCATCTGCAGAGAACTACTTTGCTCAAGAACTTGGTCTCTTTCTCTGCTCACCAGTTGTCTGCCATCAGCTGATAATTCCTCCCCATCTGTTGTTTGAAATTATTTTCTAAATCATTTCTGTGAATGATTCAAACTATCTTGGCCAGCTTTGACTGGATGGAGTGGTCACGCACTCCATTTCTTTCCCTGGGGATCTTCAGTCACTTTTAAAATCAGGTCTTGGGTGACAATCCTGGAATTTTTAGAACAAAATAACTTTCCATTAGCTTCCACTAAATTTTACTTACAAGTGCCTTGTTTCACAAAAACCATGGCTAGTAAACCTGTCTGCTAGAATACTGTCAGAAAACACACATCTAAGAGAGAAATCCCAAGGAAATTTGTTTAAGTTTTTTGTTGGATAGTACATTAACAGAAAATGCTTTCTGTGTGATGATTGAAATCATTATAGGCTGAGTTCAGCAATGCTGCTGCAAATGCAGACTTGGTCCTTTGACACCAAACAGAATGCTGAGAGCTCTGGACTTGATCCAGCAAAATATTTAAGCACTTGAACAGCTTAAGAAATGAAGTGCATGGCTAAATGTCTAGCAAGATCAGGGCCAAAACATTTGGCATCTCACAGGACTGCTCCATAAAAATGCTTTTCATTTTAAAAAAGGTCAAATTTTCATCAAAAAATGTATTAGGAATTACCAACCTCCTTTTTAGATGCAATTTAATATGGTTATCTGACTTGATATCATGCCTTTAACCCTTCTCTCTGCAGGCAGTTGTTTAGAGGAAGTGTTCTTCTTATATGTTGTCACTCAGTTATACCACGAAGCTCATTTCTTGCCAAGGTGTCAGCCTGGGAAGCCCCCTGTAGTTGTGACCAGTCTCAGCAGATTCCAGCAAAGAAGGGAAGGTGGTCTGAAGGACACAAATACGCAAAGACTCATAATTTACAAGGGGCACGTTTCAAAACGGTGCTTGTAGCAGGGCGTCAAGGGGCTGGCCCTGATATGGAGGTCAGATACACATGTATAAGCCAGACTTGCTCTCTCTCTTTGTCAAGCAATTACTTGCACTGTGGTTAGCACAGGAGACTGTGAGATAGAGATCAGAGCTCTCTGTGCTAGCTACCAGCATGAACGCAGGGTAACTGTCCCACAGACCTTCTGTTGAAATAACCACAGCAAAGACTGGAAGGGGTAACTAAGCCTTTCCAACAGGCAGAGCGAAGAGCTTTCACATCTCTCTGTCCAGAAGCAGTTACTGGGGCTAGCAGTGGAGACGGCAACACATCGGTAAGATTTCTTCCTGCCCGCTTAAAATGCCACCTCACAGGTTTAATGCAGCTGGCACATGGCACAGCACATTATCCTTTGCCCACTACCACCTTCACCAGTCTATCCCTGTACCCAGCCACTTGGGACACTGGAAGCCTGTGGGGGCAGGGAGGTACACCAGTATCTCCCAGAAGGGATAGGTCAAGAGGAAGTTAAGTCAAGCTAGATGGCCTTTTACTGAATCCTCCCTCTTGGGGCCATAAATAGCTCTTCCCTCTGTGACCCTCAGCCTCCTGCAGCCCTTCCCCACCTCCACCCCCACCCCAGCACAGACTGCTCCTTGCCCTCTGCAGATCATTGTCTCCCTGCTAATTGCCCTGTCTAGGAGGAACAGGTCAGCAGCTTCAGGTGAGAGCCAAAGTGAGCTGTTAATAAGTAAATGATAAAAAAAAAGTTACAGAATGAACTTGTTTCTTGCCAGGACTTGCCTAGCAATTTGGCAACAATAACTGTCCTGTTGCAAAAGGGCTCAAGCTCTTTTTCTCCCCTTGACCCAAAACTCTGACAGTAATATCAAACTTGAACATGGGGCCCCAACTCCAAAAGCGTCCATGTGTGTGTGCATGTGCACAGGCCTTGCCAGCTCAGAGCTGCTCTGATAGGCATGCTGTATGTCCACATCTATGTAACTAAATAAAACAAAGCCTGGAAACAATGTTCCCCTAGATCATCCATACTGTTTAATTAACTGTAGGCTCCCTGGCAGGGAAATGGTTCGGTTTCTCAGGCAGTGTCTGGCCACAGCATGTGCCACCAACCTGTTCCACTAGACAGTATGGACAAAACCTCCAGCACCGTGCCAGCATACCTTGCACCCTTATAGACACTGATGCAGGCCTCATCTCAGGGCCCCATTCATGCCCTGGAGAGGATGCTTCATGAGATGTACTGGGGAGGTGTCGCACTTTCCCATGATGGCCTCTCTCAGCATGCCATGTGGAAGCCATGGTGCTGCAGAACCAGCAGTCACAGCCATCCACTGATTCCTTTAAGTGCTACAAAACACACTGAGATCACAGGAAAGATCATCTCAAAACCGAGCACAACACGAAAGACAGACAAAGCGTTTGGACTACTCCCTAGCCAGGAGCCCCATCCCAGAGGAGACATTGCAGGAAGAAACCTCTGATGTTAGGAGACCTCAGAGCAGGCTCGTTCCCAGCCTCAGAATCAAGCATTGGCCAGAGAGCCCAAATTTCCCCTGAAAACACCACCCTGGGCTCTCTGTGCCAGCTGGCTCATAGGAGATGCTGTGGCTCCTGCCTCTCTCTGGGGCATAGTCACTCCTGTTGCTGCCCATTCCCAGGAGGAGGTGCTGCAGGGTGGTGGCCGGACTCCTCCACTCCCTGCCTTTGTGAGCCTAACCCTGTGGGGTCTCGTATTCCTTTGAAACCCGAGTTGTGTTGATGGATATATTTGCTGGGTGCCTCCCGTCTCTCCTGGGCTCAGGCTGCCCTGTCTGGAGGTTCTGTGAGGGAGAGGGGTCTGGAGTTTAAGAGCGTTATTGTTACCAAAGGAAGGAATTTTCAGTCCTATAAATCAGAGGCAGGCAGCAGTAGGGCCAGCATACTTGGGCTGTGTGAACAAACTTCATTTCCTGGGAGACTGGCCTTCAATCACCCTCTGTCATACTCCACTGATCAGAGGTGGACATGAGAGGAGTTCATTAAGGTGGAAGAAAAATAATATAATAGGTCCTCCCCATGCATGCACTATTCCCGACCCCTGGGGGTGGCAAGACACCCCTTCCTTGTGCTGAGATCCAAAACACACACGCACTCACACAGAGTCACTCACCCTGGTATTCCTTTGCCTAAGCAAATTTCCTTCTAAAAATGGACACCTCGAACATAACCCGAGTTTTTTTTCTGGCTACTTTTCAGATGAACTCAGTTCCACTGTCTGTTGACTCGCTTTGTAATTCTTGGCTGCACTCTGCCGGAGAAGAATCAGGCCCAGCACTTGGTGCAAAAGGAATCGACAATTTTCCAAGCAAAACAGAAAGCTCAAAGCTCTCCTTGTTGATTTTATTTCCTGGCTTTCCGAATGGATTTTTTTTTCTTTAGGGGGATAATCTCTTTTGTTTCTCTCTACCGTCCTTCAGCACTACTGATTTTGAAAACGGTTGGAATTAGGAAAAGGGGCAAGTATGACAAATAGGCAAAAATTAAAAAATTAAATACAGTGAATAAAAAGATAAAATATTTTCAGTTAAGAATATGGAAAAAATTCCAGAGGGCACAATTGTTTACAAAAAGTGTTGTGTTTTCAGGAACAAATCGTGAGCTGATTAGCTATATGGAAACATAGAAAAGAGCTCTAATGAGGCCCAAGAAACTGAGCTGGTATCTGCCATGGACTGGTGCAGTGGTTATACCAAGTGGCATTAAAGCTCTTCAGACTTTTGAGCTTGGTTGGGCTGGTGGCATTGATTTGTATGCTTTTCACAGAAAGCATAAATAAAATAAAGATATAATTGATTGTTTTGACCACTTTGAAAACACTTTCTTTAACAGTTCTTACGTTTATAAGATGCAAATACAAACCAGAGAGTTTAGGCCCCCAGGACTCAGGCAACTGATACAAGATAAAGTATGTTATTTTTGAGGTGCTGCCTGAGTCCAGCTTGAGGCTGGTGGACAGGTGGTGCTCTCCTCCTCCTGTGTGGTAAATAGAGGCACCCATGTTTTAGTGAGCTCCATGCAGGCAGTTTGAATCGGTGCCTAGTTATGCTGCTGGGCTCAGCTGCTGGAGAAATTTGTGGTTTGTGGGCAGACAAGGGAGCACAGGCACTGCTACCCCTGGATCCAGTGTCTTGACACTCCATCTGTGATGTCTAGAAGCACCAAATCCACCCAGGAGTGAACAAGAGCAATCAACGTCATCTACGTGGACTTGTGCAAAGTGTTCAACACTGTCCCACACAACATCCTTGTCTCTAAACTGGACTACTTGGATCAGGAATTGGCTGGATGATTGCACTCAAAGAGTCACAGACAACAGTTCATTGTTCAGGTGGAGACCAGTGACAAGTGGCGTTCCTCAGGTGTCGGTACTGGGACCAGTGCTGTTTAACGTCTTTGTTGGCAACATGGACAGTGGGAATGAGTGCACCCTCAGCAAGTTTGCTGACGACACCAAGCTGTGTGCTGAGGTTGACACGCTGGAGGGAAAGGAGGCCATCCAGAGGGAGCTTGACAGGCTGGAGAGGTGGGCCCATGTGAACATCATGAAGTTCAACAAGGCCAAGTCCAAGGTCCTGCACCTGGGTCGGGGCAATCCCAAGCACAGATACAGGCTGGGTGATGAGTGGATTGAGAGCAGCCCTGTGGAGAAGGACTAAGTATGAGCCATCAATGTGCGCTCACAGCCCAAAAAGCCAATTGCATCCTGGGCTGCATCAAAGTAAGCGTGGCCAGCAGGTCGAGGGAGGTGATTCTTCCCCTCTACTCTGCTCTGCTGAGAGCCCACCTGCAGTGCTGCATCCAGCTCTGGGGCCCCCAGCACAAGAAAGACAAGGACCTGCTTGAGTAGGTCCAGAGGAGGGCCACAAAGATGAGCAGGGGGCTGGAGCACCTCCCCTGTGAGGAAAAGGTGGGCGAGTTGGGGTTGTTCAGCCTGGAGAAGAGAAGTCTCTGGGGAGACCTTCTAGCAGCCTTCCAGTACTTGAGGGGGGCCTACAGGAAATGTGGGGAGGGACTCTTTATCAGGGAATGTAGTCATAGGCCAAGGGGTGATGGTTTCAAACTGAAAGAGGGTAGATTTGGATTAGATATTAGGAAGAAATTCTTTACTGTGAGTGTGGTGAGACACTGGAACAGATCGCCCAGAGAAGCTGTGGCTGCCCCCTCCCTGGCAGTGTTCAAGGCCGGGTTGGATGGGGCTTTCAGCAACCTGGTCTAGTGGAAGGTGTCCCTGCCTGTGGCAGGGGGTTGGAACTATGTGATCTTTAAGGTCCCTTCCAACCCAAACCGTTCTGTGATTCTGTGATTCTATGATTTTGTGTGAAGTGATCTTGGGAACAGACAACCCTGGAGCCTGGAGAGTGCACTGTGGAGCAGGAGCCTCTGCTTACAACCCTGACTCCACATGGCACCACCTCACCTTCGCACAGTTCTGCTGATGACATTTGTGCACATCCCAGCAGTGGTGGCCGTCTGCAGCAGAAGCATTCCTTCAGCCTCTGCTGCCAAGAGAAATCCCAGAGACCCACATCTTCCAGGAAAAAAGCAGAAAGTTGGTGAGCTTGTGGGAACTGAGGGGTGTACTGATTCAGTGAAGATCATACCAAGGAAATTCCCTTCCTTATGATGTCTTTTGAGAGACATGGTCTCCAAGGAAGTCACCAAGGTGCATCCACAAGCAGGTGAGCTATCCTAAGCAGCAGCAGACTGCTACTGGTTTGAGAAGCAGCTCTTATACTGGTGGGTATAAAATAAGTAATTTCTGCTTAATATCGAGAGGCTGAAACTGGATGGTGAGGCAAAACAGAGTAGTATTCAATCATCCCAGAAAATGTTGGAGGATATTCTCATAAGGTTTCTTGTAGGGACACTTACTGCATAGAAAACATAGAATTGTCTGGTACCGATGTCTTCTCTAGAGAGCTAGATCAGGCATTTCGGTGGCACTTGATGAATAGTTGGTGGAGGATTTCACAGGCCTCCCAGATGAAAGAGGTTGTTGGAAAACAGGACTATGGGGTGGCTTTTCTGCCCTGGCTGTTCATCACCAGACAGGCTGTTTGCAAACCTGCCTTTTTATTTACTGTGTGAAATTTTTCTGAACAGACTTTTTACACTAATATCTAAAAGGACAGCTGTGCTGTTGTTAATGGATATACATCTCTGTTGGCTTCAACGCTGTTTAGCATATCTGCACTAAAGAAAATCTCACTGGGTTTGTTGAGAAGTGCCAGAGAACTAGGATGAATTAACTCCAAGCTCTGCTGGACTGAAAAGCAAAGGGAATAGAAAAACTGAGCTAAAAATCTAAGGCCTTCACTGCAGCAGAGGGGAGAGAACAGTGTGCAATACTGGTGATGCGCTGGGGCACACTGCCTGGGTTGAAGGGACTATGTCTGGCAATGTCCAAAGATGTCAGAAGAAAGAAAGTATATATTCTCAAATATATACATGGGCCACCATGCCTCTTGTGCTTCCAAATATGTACCCTGTACCCAAACATAGCTATATGCCCCAGCCCACTCCCACTACATCAGAGCTCTGTTTGGGTCATTAGTGCTTGTTTTAATTTATTTAGCCAATTTTATCGCTGGAAACACACAGTGATTTACAACCTTTCCTGAGTGCACAGATTAATAAGCCTTCTCTTCACTTCCCCTAGAGACAATTAGCATGTAGCCATGATGGGAAATGACTATGAGGAACACACAGGCAATATACTGAGAGAGCTAGACATCAGGCTGAATTCTACCTACAGACAAGGTCACTTGAAAGCCACCACCCGTGCTCAAATCCTCACCTGAAGAGAACAGCCATCCCCATCACTGGGCAGAATGCACAACAAAACAGACTGAACAGCTCTAGGGGCACATCTAGCTGCAGGGTGCAGTTTGAATGCAAAATCCTCTGGGTAGCTGGCTTCTACTGTCCAGGAAGAGATAGACACCCCACCTCCCTGCCTGTTAATGCCCCTGGTTTTGTGTGTGCCCTCAAAGCCCCTTCTGCCTGCTCAGACTGCTCCTGCTCTTGTAAAGAAGAGTGGCTTCTTATGGTGTCTGATTTTGGGGCTGACCCTGCTTTAGGTGGAGGCTAGTCTAGGTACCTCCCAAGGTCTCTTCCAACCTGAACTGGTCTGTGTCTCTGAGTCACCCTGCTCTAACATAACAGGACTCAAGTTGTAACTCAGTCTGAGCAATAGTTGTAGCAACTATCCTTAAGGCTACAAACTTGACTGCTGGCTTTGGAAGGCTTTACCATGAGAGATGACACATAACCAATGAGAGATTGAAAAAATAATCTGGTTATCTTCCTCTTTTTATTTTGGGTTTGTCTGTTGTTTTATTTTCCCAAACCGTCGTTTTTCCCTTGCTTTCTTTTATTTTGTGGCAGTGGCTTCTGCAGTACCAGCCAATGCCTGGTGAGAACTGGGCCCTGGGGTCTGGCCAGGGAAGGACTATCTCTTTACCATGGGCTCGTACAGTGCCATGGGCACCACACTGCCACTGGGGATTGTAGGTCCTGCCAGCATACAAATGCTGTGGATGGACAAACCAAGCACACAGTATGGAGGGGTAAATCCCTGAAAATGGAGGTGTGTGCTAGGCAGAGGACAGATGAAAGGGCCTTCTGAAGGCCACCAAATCAAAACCCCACTGCAATGTGCTTTCCAGGAAAGGCAGAGATTACTCTGTGTGCCTGTGATACTTGGGCCACCATGCCTCTTGTGCTTCCAGGCAGCTCTCTACCTCCAAGGGCTCTTAAAGGCTTCGATTTTAAAACAAGCACCAAGCATTCAAACTCACTCTTTCAAAATCTAAGGGAAGAGAGGTGGCAAAAATGTGCTGACAATTTTCTTACATTTCCATTATTTTCTTTAGCTTACTAAAACTTTTTTTTTCCCTCCAGTTCTGAGAAGTCAAAAATACTTTTGTTTCTGTACAAAACAGAAAAAGATTCAGATTTTGAGAGAGAAAATTTTATAAACAATTTTAGCAAACTTGCTCCCCTTTTTATCTCCACAGGTATTTTTTAAATTATCCTTGCCGGATATGTTCTGATGAAAGTGAACATGGTAAACGTCACTTTACAAGCAGGAAAACTGAGTCACATACAGATGAATCCAAGCATTGGGTTCCTGCCACTCTGGGGCGTCTTCTTTTTTACTGCAGTCCCATAATTAGCGGCATACTGTGCTGATCTTCTTGTAAAGCTGGGGCTGTTGTTAATAATCTAACTTTGCTTCCAGTCCTCTGCTGCCCCACACTCATCACCTTGCTAAAGGAGGCCTGTAGGAAGCTGAAAGACCCTTCAGTTGCCCTGAGGCACCATGTAGGTGGTGCAGAGCTATGAACACAGGAGCCACCAGAGATGACAGAGGAGTGTGTCCATCACTGTCACTCAGCAAAGCCCTTGGGTGCATCTGCCTGCTATCATGCTTCCTCTTGAGCAGCTTGGTCTTGTTTCTCTCCTGAAACCCCATCTGTGAGCACTTCAGACTAAACCAGATGCCCTAAGGAAAATCTGGGTGTGACTCCTGTGGCAGCCCAGCAACTCCCTGGAGTTTGCTGGTCTCCTTGTGCTTTCCTGTGCCCCAGGGCACCTGGTCATTGCCCACCAGTTCTGTGTGTGCCCTGTGCCTTCCTGGCAGGTGCAGCTCACAGGTCTCGTGGGGCATATGCCCACAGCAATGGTATAGCCTCTTGAATAACACTGCTGTGATTTTGCTCTCCCATTCAGGTTCCAGCAACTGCATTGTCCTGGCAGATTGTCCATGGCTCTCCATGGAGCTCATTGCTATGGCACAGCCCATATGGATGTCTGTAAGGACAGTTTCTAGTACTCACTTCAAGACATCGTTGAAGAACACAATTTCTTTTCATTCAGGCAGAGCCTGTGCTCTCCTGGGAGTGTGTCGTCTCAGCCAACAGCTCTTCATTCTCATTGCTCAGGCTGCCCAGGGTTGCTTCTACCCCTGGTCCCCACAGATCCCCCTTTCACTTCCCAGAGAAACAACGAGGTCTGAGGTGGCAACAGGACCACAGTATGTTTCTCCAGCAGACAATGGGTTGAAGAGGCCAAGGGGAGCAGCTTTTTGGGTGTAACCATGTTGCCTTTCCCTCCTCTCTGAACCCAGCCCAGCTGATAGACATTAGTGGGTGGGAGGCTGGCTCACTCCAGAAAGCCTTTGACATAAAGGGAGTTTTCGTCCCACCCCTTCGTCAATCAAAACTTAAACTTACTTGTGCTTATACGCTACTTCTTAAGTAGAGAAAATAAAAACTGAGTTTAGGAGAGTGCAAATATTTAACAATAAAAAAAACCACATTAATTTACCCTTTTTCATTTCTACAGAAGGAACCTTAATGGAGTCACATGACTCTTATTCTAAGTGATAAACCACAGGTCATAAAGCACCACTTTATCACTCTGCACAAGCAGTATAAATAACAGCTATTACCCAACCTCACTCTATCTGATAAGCTCAGAGATTTTCTAATATACATTTCTGATTTTTTTAAATAATATTCATGATCATTTCCTCTTGAGCGTTATGAGTCTCTGGCTATGTGGCCCTTGAAACCAGGGCCTGCAAGCCCTTGTACCATCTCCCTGATTTATGGCCATGTTGGTTGGGACTGACGCCCTAATGAAATCTGTGACACTGCATTAATGGGGCTGTTTGTTACCACCGGAGTTCAGCGGCTGGCTGTAGTCTCGGAGCTGTGCTCAGGAAGGCACATGCAGAGTCCATAAAACCCACCCAGTGGGCAGCTAACCTACCCTACCTGCACACACTGTAGCACCACCCCACGCAGAAGCTGCCTGGCGAGGTCTGTGAAACCCATCGAGGGTGCAGCTAGCAGGTCGTGGCTCTATACCACACGCCTCAGCTGCACAAACACAAGAAGTACACGCCAAACTCAGGGTCTTCCCTGGGACCACAGCTCCACATACAGACACACACCTCTCAAGCGTGTAATTAATACCCAGCCCCCTGTGTGCAGTCATTCAGTTGCACAAGCCACAGCGAATGTGCACCATCAGATTACCCACTAACAAGCACGTGCGTGCAGAGTGTAACTGACACACATCCCTTCTATGGGCAGGAGCTCTGCAGCCTCAGCGTGACATATGGGCAAACAAAGATCACCCCACACCTCTCCGCTGTCCTGCCCAGGGCTGGTTTCCCTCTGGCTCCAGACCAAAGCCACAGGACAGCATGCATAACCTGCCTGTGGTGCACGTGTGCTTCTGCAGCAGTGTTTTCCAGTGTGATCTACTCCTGTCGGCTGAGACACGTATGTCAGTTAGCCACCCAGTTCTCATCAAAACTAATGGCAGTTTGGAGAGCGATTCGTGTCCTCAGCTCAGAAAAACTGAGCCAGCCAGTACACAACAAAGATCTTGTGTATCCACCGCACAATAAAACATACCTGCAAGACAGTTATTTTAATACCAATATGCCCTGTATAGACACACATTATCACAAACTCAATTTTGAAGCTACCATGGCAAGCAGAGAGAACTCCAGCTTTCTGTAAGCAGGGCAGGTTGGTACCTCTCCTTGGGCTAAGTAATAATTCAGAATATTTTAATGTACATACATGCTTGAGTATCTGGACTCATTACAGGCTGGTTGAAGCTCTTAGTCCCTTTTTTTTGCAATCAGTCACCATCAGCATGCACTTTCTCTTGAGTTTTATTTGTTCCTGTTCATCTTTTGTTTCATTTTTCCTTTTTTAAAAATAAGAAATTTAGGAAACAAATGCAAAAATTCATATTCATGCAATCCAGTCTCCTATGCAAGAGGAAACAAAAATGCCAAAAGTGAACATTTAGCTTTAATTCTACTGTGGGGTAAAACTCTGTCAGCTGCTATAACCATATATTACCTATCAAGAAATGCAACATAGTAGACACTTTCTTCTGCCTTAGATACATACAAGGAAGAATCTTCAATCCTGTGTACTTCATTTTACAACTTTTAATGCAGGCCTATTCTTTGAACCAAAAGCTTTCTTCAGAAACATTTTGGTGTGAAAAATGGCAATATTAAGGAATATCTTGCTGTGCCTATAAAATTCAGTGTCTTTTTTCAGGATTGCTTTCCTAGTATTTTCAATAGTCAAAATGGCTTACCAAGAAATCAGGGGTTTGACCAATTCACATCTGCTGGAATTATTAAATAATTACAAATAATAAAGCATGGAGCTTGAAAATGACAATTTAAAATCAGTAATATTGATATGGCTGACTTTCATTTATCCTGGAAAGGAAACAGCTTTGACAAGACCATATTTTTTAATAAAATGA
The DNA here is from genome assembly GCF_034619465.1 of Leptosomus discolor. Lineage (NCBI taxonomy): Eukaryota > Metazoa > Chordata > Aves > Leptosomiformes > Leptosomidae > Leptosomus > Leptosomus discolor. The sequence continues at coordinate 22,184,756 of NC_141396.1, read as the reverse complement.
GTATGGTATTTTTCTATCAGGTCTCTTTAATTCCAGCGTCATAAAAATGTGGTATATCTTTATTGATAGACTTTAGCTGGTGAATTCTCTCCTCTATAGCATATATATGTTAATGATTTTCTCAGCACTGACATACAATATGTTTAACCAGACGATTTTTCCTTTCACTCAGAGTTACTTCTCTGAGCAGTAATTTAGTGGGCAGTTCTCAAATGACAACTCTGAGAAATACACACACCACATCTTGTTAAGAGTGTATTTTAATGATGTCTTGCTTGACCATGTTTCTTTTTTGTAGAATTGTAAATAATTCCTACTCTTCTTGTGATCTATAGCTGGAGGGACACGAGACTGGAGGAGACCAACTGTATGATCAAGTCCAGTGCATTTGCAATCACTTTGCAGCAGGTGTTTAGTCCAAAAGAAACCACAACATCCCTCCTTATGCCACAAACCACAGATTTCTCAAAATCCTGAACCAAACCTACTTGTGCTCAAAAGGCACAAAAAACCCCTTGAAAAAAGTAATTGCACATCACCAGAAAAGAGCAGAAGATACCTTGAGCCAGAGCATCACCCACTGCTGGGAGCTGCATGGGCAAGGGAGTGTGGTAAGTGAATAGTCACAGCTGATCTCAGTGCATTGCAAATGTAACTCTAGTCAGGCAGTAGATGTGCTCTCTTTAATGATATTACTGAACAGATTACATAAATGAGTGAGAATTTATGTACAGAATTTGCATGTGTTTGCAACTGATCTGAAACTTATAAATACATTTCTGTATTTACACGCACAAGTAAATTAATATTGATTTCCAACCAGCAAGCAACCACCAAAATGGCATTCAAGTGCATGTTTCCAGGTGCAAAGTATTTAGCTGGAGAGCAAAGCAAATGAATTTGCAATGAGAACAGTGAAACTGTGGATGCAGTTCTGGAAAGAATGATTTGCATTGTTTGTGTTGCAGCAGTACTGGGAGGCTGCAGACACCGTGGGGCTCTCCAGCACAAGGCACTCCATAATCGTATTGCAAAAGAGCTTCTCCCCAGCATGTGTTAGTGAGACAAGTGCCTCAGCACAGCAACACAGGTCTAATTCCCAAGTGGGTGCTCATTCCCTGCCCAAAGAGCTTTATTATATTGGGTGCACAGCTCAGCTAAACGGGTAGGCCATTAAAGATTTACAAGCCATTGACACTAGCTAGCTCAGGGACATTGTGGCTACTGCAAGTATCAAGCCTATTCCTGCACTGCTTAATTTTTAAACCCCTGCACTTCATTACCTCCCTGGATAGCTGCCGTCTGCACATGCTCAGCATCCGTGCTCCCCAGATTCTCACTCCCCAAGCCCTAACATATCCATGCATTCTCCAGAAAGGACCCTCTCCCTGACTACCCACATTCCTGAGCCTGTATCCACTCCTTCCCTTGCCTTCCTACACACCCTCTTACCTTTCCCAGAGCTGGGCTGCTACCCTGGGCACAAACGCTGGGGTCCCAAGGCACCATCCCTCACTGTTCTGCTGTGTCCTCAGTCCAGAAGTGAGCATTTTAGGACAGGGCTGGAGAGAGCAGGGGGAAGAGGAGCTGTTGGGGCTGCATGAGTCAAGTCTAAACCTCTCTTCTCTTCACCAGAGAAGTCAATTACTTTACCAAGGCTTTGGTTTTTAACCAAGGTTTTACAACCACATCTCTGGATTTGCCTTTTTTATTTTTATTTTTTTTTTTTTTCCTTTCCCTGAAACTCCTCCTGAAGTTTGGTGCATTTTTCTTGGGTATGTTTTGTTGGTTTTGGGTTGTTTTGTTGTTATTGTTGCTTGCAGCCACTGGAGAGTTCCTCTTCCTCTGGTTAACGGCCCATTAACTAGCTCTCTCCATGCAGGGACAGGGCCTGGGAATTGCTGAGTTCTGGAAAATCCTCACCAGAAAGGAATCTTTTGCCAGCAACAAAATCCTCTTTTCAGAGGGAGCTCTGTGAAATGGGGCAGCAAGGGGGACAGTCCCTGGGCGGGAGGGATGGGGACAGAGCCCACAGGAGCGTGGGGTACAGGTGTCGTTGCTCTTTCTTGAAAAAAGGCACTGGCTGTGGGGAAGCGGGGGGAGAGGAGACAGGAGCTGGATTGTTAGAGGATTCAATGAGCTGTGCCCAATGTATTCGAAAGGTGCTTAAGACAGCCAAAGCTCCTCACCAAACACACACCGCTGCAAAACAGCACAGCATGCACCCATTGGCTGCAGAAAGGCAGCCCAGCTCCTCCCCCCCCCCCGCACATCACAACCCCGAGAAACAAGCAGCATTCCCTCAGTCCGTGCCCCATGCCAGGATGGCATGGCCAAGGTGGCAATGCTGCCACCCAGGCATGAACACACCTGGACTTCTGACCACCCCAAACCATCTCTGGTATGTGCAGGTATGCCCCGCCCCCCCCAGGCACCCCACACCAATGACAAAGAGGTGCCCAGCTCAGACTCTTCCCCTCCCTTCCATCTCTCTTCATCTCCCTCCCAGCTGCACCTTTCCAGGTAGAAAATGATTCGCAGCTTTATGTTGCTTCATTCAAGCAAAGTCCATGGCCAGGACAGAGAAGATGCAGGATTTTCCGTTTTCCGTAGACCTAAAAAAGGGAAGACAAAACATGTCTTGGGATCAGCAGGACTAGTGAAACCTGGTTTCTGATGGCTTTGTGTCCTCATTCCTTCACCCTCCCTTCACTGCAGTGGACAACCTCTCCTCCAGTGCCTCCCATTGCCCCAGAGGGACCCTCCGTTTACACACTGTCACTGGCTACAAGTTGTTTGGCCACTGGGCATAGAGGTGTTGGCTGGCCAGCAGAGAAGACAAGCAGAGTAGTCTGCCATTGGCACTAACGTGAACCTCTCTTCTTTACCCCACCATTAATTTTGACACATTTTGCAGAATGGTTTGGTGGGCTCTGTTCTTGTGTCAAGTATGGTTGACTTTGACAAGTAGGTTAAACATTGTGGTGAGGAAGGGGACAAATGACAGACAGTGCAATTGCCTAGGCTGGGTTACCTGAGCTTGAACTTACAAAAAGGTCACAGTTTGTCAAAATGCATCCTCATCTGCATCTGCAGGACACAGCCCAGCTCAGGCTCATGACCATAAGCAATCAGCTTGCCACAGTTTAAAGAGGTAGCCCCCATCAGCAAAGCTGCAAAAATCACTTTTCTTGGGGGTCTTGTGGCCCAGCTCCACTGCGAAGATGAATTGTCTTTGCCCACAGATACTGAGCCTCTGGGCCTTCTAAAATAGCATAAGGCAATCAAAAAGCAACCACACCCAGAGTCGCTCACTGTTGCTCAGCACACAGGTCTACCAAGTGATGCCACACAGGCTATGTGGCAAACAGCAGTGTCAGTGTACTTCCTGTAAGTTTCCACACTCAGCCAACCCATCCCAAACACTGCAAACACATGGAGCCACTGTCACCATTTCTGGTACCATATAGATGCCTACCTTTAGTATCTCCCAGCGTAGGAAATATTTACTCTCTCAACACTGCTGTGATAGTCTGGTACTACACCCTCTGGACCAAGATTAGAAAAAGGAGGGGGACCAGGGCTGAGATAGGTCCTGAGGCCGTGTAAGAAATCAGTATCAACAATGAAGAGTGAAGCCTAAACCTGGGTTTCCTTATCTTCTGAAGCAATCTTTAAAATGCCTGAACACACCAGAGTACACAGGTGTGATGTGCTGCAGTGGTGCTGGATCTGGTGCTGAGAGGTCCATGGCTGTGCTCATCTGGAACGTAGAAAAGCCAGATGCCTGGTGCTGCTTTTACAAGAGATGGTGATATCAAAACTGCAGTGCTTCTTCAGCTGAGAGTGGCTACCGCACAGAGCCACAGACACACACCCCCAGCACCCCCCTAAGGTAGTTCACATACAGCACGAGGGGTGCATGGTGCTGCGCAGAAGACACCCTACAGCAGGACCTGGTGCTACCTGCACATGCAAGTTAGACCCACATGTGGGTGCCTGCACAGGGCATGCTGCAGCCATGCGCACCTGGTGCAGCACGCCCATGCCAAGCGAGGTCCACATGTTCAGAACTTGATGCCACACGTGCAGTGACCTTGTGGCAACACTTACCACCACTTGCTGCTCTGGAGTCACCTACCTCTGTGGCCATAGTCTCAGCATGGCTAGCCACCTTGCTAAGGGGCATTTTTGGGCTGTATGGTACTAGCTCGCCTACAGATTACCGCAACCAATAAAAGCAACAGTTTCTTACCTTGAATTTTTCGTACGTCACAAATGAAGTAATCCTGATTACCCCATTTTAAAGGCAAGGAAACTGAGGCACTGTGTGATGAGATGTCCCAGTGTCTCCCAACAGACTGGTGGCAGGAACCACAGAGACATGCAGGTTCCTTAAATTTCAGTCCACTGCGGAGAGACCGGATTATCCTGTGGGTAGTATTCATGGTGTGATGCCCACACTGGTCTCGGTGGCAGCTTGTGTAAGACCAGCTTTAGACCCAGGGTGGTCTAGGACTTGAGGGTGGCAGTGCAGGAAGGAGACATTCCCTGACAAGCTTTTGCCTCAGAGAAAGACCTGAAAAAGAGTTCAGCTCAAGGTCCTGGTGAAAAGGATGACTGCAGGGCCACCCGCACCGCTCTCTAATCGCTCCCAAGCAGTGAATTCATCTGGCTGAAGTTCTGGGGAACATAAAAAAAAGCATATGTGGAGACAGAAAGTAGCCCCATCGACCACTCACACTGTTTGACATTAAAAAGTGCTGACAGCGGAGAGGGAGGAAAGGAATGGACGAAGGGCCACTTTCATCTCATGACAGTCTCCTGCCAGCCCCAGCCACTGTGTCTCCCTCTCGCCCCCCCTCCTGGCCCCTTGCTTTCCTAGGCATTTTATTAAATAGGGTCACAGCCTGCATTAGAGTCCCTCCCACGGCCCTGGCAAAATGAAAACACTCACCCATCCCCATGACCCCCACCCTCCCAGATCTCCAGCTCCTTTGCCTTTTCCCCTTCTCCAGAACTGAGATCTCCACGCCACTCCAACCTTGAAGATTCATAACCAAAAATCAAGGCAAAGGGCTCCAGGGAGGGGGAAGGTCTCCCCCATTTTTTTTTCCTTCTTACATTAATTATCTAATTTAGTTGAAAGAAAAGTCAAAAAATGGAGCTTTCCCTTGGCAATTTATGATGCTGGAGCAGTAATTTATGGCTCGATACAACTTTATTTTCCTCCTTCTTTACACACACACACACACAAAGATACACACACACATACATACAGTTAAGGAGACACTAACCTGAATTTATCACACTAAGTACCTGTCTGCTAGAAGTAAAAGACTGAACATAATTTACGAGGCAGGATGGGGAGGGGTTCACATGTCGGGGGAAACATTTAGAAGAGTTAATGTTTGAAAGTTGGTCTTTGAAGGCAGGAGGCTCCTCTAGATAGAAAGAGAAAACCTAACTAATTAAAACTGATGTATCAGTTTCAGAAGAATGTGCTGGTAATGAAACTGTGCATGGGCAAAACCAACAAGTGGCCGGGTTATCCAGGACAGCTTAGACACCCTCTGGGGAGAAGGTCCCGATTTCAGCATCAGATCAACAGAGTCTGAGATCTAATTCGCTGGGGCAGTAGCCAAAACCTCCTGTCAAAGTGGCTGGTCTGATGTGGGACACACAACTTGGGTGCAGAACCAAATGTGGGTCATCAGTAGGGTTTGAATCATGGTCATGGCATGCCAGCAATGTGACCCACTGCAGCTCTGGTTGGAGGAGGAGGGAGGAGACCTTGTGCCGCAGATGTGCCACTAGTTGTTTCAGTAGCAACCAAGCACTGTGGATGGCCAAAGGAGAGGACTTGCCTGCCCCAAAATGCTGACCAACAAAATGGAAAGAGCAGAAGGCACGGAGAGCAGTAAGTGGGTGGTCCAAGGCCACCCTGCAAGCCCGCTGCAGAGCCACAGTTATGGCCAGCATTCATGCCTCCCCAGCCAGCACCAGGAGCCTTCTTATGTTGTGCTCAGGTAAGGGTCATGAAAGAAAACCCAAATCTTGACTTGGAAGGGAACCTCACATGTTATCCCACTCCACCAGGGAGACCATTAGCAGAAATATCTCATCCCAGGTCTGCCATGAGATGAGCGGCTCTGCAAGGCATGGGCAAGCCAGTAGCTCTGCATGGCATGGCTGGGGCACTGGCACTAAGGCTTTTGTTGGGCATCACAAGTCACATGAAAGAGGGTTTGGGGCACACCTGTCTTGACAATGCCTGCATATGTGAATTGATGGGTGCCCACCTATGAATGAAGGCTTACCTTTCCCATATCCTGCTCTGGCTGAGACCTCCCATGTTGCCACACTCGCATCTTCCCAGGCTGTACCACCTCCAAGGAAAATGGCAAAGGGCGATCAAATTGGAACATCCCAGCTTCATCTCTGCATTTTCCAGGGTACCTTGCTGACGTCTTCTCCACCCCTCTAGGGATACCTGTGGTGGCCCCCCTAGCGCCTTCCCCAGCCAGCCCTCTTCTCCAAACCTCTGTGACTGATGCCCAGGGGAGAGGTCCCTCCACACACCATATCCAGGAAGATGAAGGCAGTGAAGTCTGAGCAATTAAGTATGCCAAGATGAGAAATATGTGCAAAGCATCTCAACTGCTAGTTGCTTTTCTTCTGCACACGCAAACTTCCTCAATTTCACAAGGCATGTCTGTCTTCCAGCTAGGAATCTGAGCCATAGGACTCATCCAGTGACTTGGACCTGGGCCACATAGCAAGCAAATGCCATTAAATCTATGTCAGCCAAGTGCCAGGTGACCCCCCTTCAGTCAGACAATTCTTCAGCTCCAGGGGACCTGCACTTGCTTTAGTCTGACACCAACTTTAACCCCTATTAGACAGACCCACTGTCTTTGTACAGGACCACGTACACAGTTTCCTCCCTATCACAGAATCCTTTTGCCCTTACAACTCCAAAATCCTTAAAACCATTAGGATGGGAGGGAAGTATGGGTGTGGAGAAAGAAGGCAAGAAATGACCTTTTGTAAAAAGAAAAAAAAAAAAAAGGAATCATAGAAGTGATTTGAGAAATGTTCATTACCCAAATGCAAATTCTTTTAAAAAATGAGCCTTTCTGAAAACTGGGCTCAGAGTGTCCTTTTAAAGTGACAGGGCTCTGCATTGTCCAAACTACACCAGACAATAGCCCCTGCTTGTCCACCCACCCAGTGAATTTCTAGAGCCAACCAGCAAAAGCCCCAGAAGGTGATTTGTATGTAAACACAAAACACCCGCTCCCTTTGGTAGGGAAGGTGTCCTTTTTCTTACCGCTTTCTCTGTAGACATCAGCTTGTTCACAAATCTTACAGCAATCCACAGCCATGGTATTAAACAGGTGAGGAGAATAAGGTTTTTTTCTTATTGATTTAGGGATGGTTTCATTTGTAAGCGAAAGGGCAGCTGTCAATAGACTGCATGATCTAAGGCACCAATCCAGAGAAATCTTAAGCACGTGAGCGCTTGGGAGCAAACATGGGATTCAGGGCTGTTGAATCGGGGCCAGCAACCTAAACTAGGCTTTATTTCATGTTGCATCATAACTCTATTGTGCGAATGAGAGGGAAGTATTATTAAATGGGATGGAGGGGGAAGAAGAAGAAAACATGTCTATTTCTTGTCCAATAATGTTAGCAATATATTTGTAAAAACAAAACAAGACTAATCTTCATTCCTCTGTGCTTCTCAGGGAGCCCTGTCTACGTTGTCTGTTTTGTTTAGATTGTGCACTCTTCACACCAGAGATTATCTGTATTTTCTGTCTTGTAAAGCACTGGGCACTTTTATATAATAGTAATAATCTATAAAAATACACAAATAAAAGAATCAGAGCGAGCAAGCGATGCTGCAGAATTGTTTCTGCCTGAAAAGAGCAGGAAAAATCCAGTTAAAAATAGCTGAGTTTACTTTGATAACAAAATGTGTGTGTGTGTGATTGTGCATGCACATGCAGATATATATATGTGCATACAGTAGGGAAAGAGAGTCAAGGAAGGAACAAGTCCATCAAATCTATAAGTATGTGGCACCTGGGTATCATGCAAAGTACTCTGGGTGCAATCAAAGCCTTCCGATGCTCTGAGGGACTCAGTGGAAGTGTGCAGGATATTAAGAGTGACAAGCCATCAGGACTGCAATATCAGACCAGTAGGGAAGGAAAACTGAAGCAGGGTGTCAGCTTGAATTGTTGTTATCCCCCGTTCAGGAAACAGTGCCAGGCAATGCAAAGTAGTGACAGAAAGAAAGGAGGCTGGGACAGCTGGGGACTAATCCCCCATCCCCCAGGGATGCTGCACCCATTCAGGACATGGAACCTACCAACCTCTGCATCACTCCCGGTCCTGCTTTTGTCATCTTGAACACGGTGGTGACCATTTGCCCCTGCTCCTGGGGTGCTCAGGACGGAGGAGTGAGGGGGCAGATGCAGCCCTGCACCCAGGGAAGGGTGTCGGGAGGAACTGTGTGGTGTGGTGGGAGTGTGCAGCACTGGGCAACACCAGGGGTGGAGGGGAGGAAGGGAGGGTGGGGAGGGGAAGGCCTATAATCCCCTTGGTAAATCCATGCCTGAACTATAAAAGGATAATCCATGTGCAACCCTGGCCCCACTTATAGGATTTAGCTCTTAGTGTGGAATACTAATATTTGGCTGTTTGTTTACCCCTGTGAACTAATTTGGCAGATTCTTATGATTCTCACAGGGAGAATTTATTTCTATTTTGATATTACTCAAAGCCTTGGGTCCTGGAGTCATAGGATTATATGCAAAGCTCTGAGCAGACTTTTTAAATCCTTTTTCTTAAGAAATAACTATTTGTTGTGGAAGCAGCAAAAAGCTTGAAAGGTGGCCTGCTGTTCCACAACACAATGGCATCAGAAAAGAAATCACTTGCTAATTCTTTTTTTTTTTTTTTTTTTTTAACATGGTGATTTTTAAGCCAGTTTTGCAACTGTGAAAGGTAAATGGAGATCAAGCTCATGATTTTTGAAGAGGCGGCACAGTCAAGCCAGGCCCTGCTTGTAGATTCACACCGGCTTGGTGAGTGTCAGTGTCTGCTTGCCTGCTCCTAACCCAATGGCATTGCCTTGGGAGAGCAGTATCACAGGCAGAAATGAGATCCTTCCAGCTAAAATAATATGCGGAGTTTCGGGAAGAAGGAGGCACAGGAAGAAAAAGGGCATGTGTTAGGATCAGGAATTCAACCTTCAATTAAAAAGTAACTTCCTAACCTTGGACAATGGAGAGAATGGCTTGAAAATATGACGCACGCACCCCCTTAAAACAGAAACCCAGTACAAGAATCCCAACTATGTTATTTTTATAATCTTGCTGGTTTGAGGGCTTGCTCTTTGATTTTTGAACAGTTAAAGTTGTTAATACTAGGTAAGAGGTGTCCTTTTTTTTTTTAAATGCAAAAAGCAGCTTCTGTTGCAAAGTGTAAAGAAATGGAAAGAAAATGACAATCCTCTCTAAGTGTATTTGTGATTGTTTGTTCCTCTCCCAGTGTCCTGGAAGAAATTAAAGGCTGCAAATTTAATCACAACTAGGAGCAGGGCAAGTAAGGATATTCGCTGAAGATTTGACTCTCGATTTAGGAAAATATTTAATTTTAATTCTATGCCCAAGACCGTTTCTTCTTAGAAGATTTAAGCACATGCCTAAAGTAGAATAACTGCAGAAGGGCTTCACCAGATCAGGGCCGTGAGGAGAAAGCTGGCAGTAAAATAACGAAATTTATAATGATAAAAAAATTATCTCCCTTAGTAAAAATGGAGGCAATCCCTAAAAAAGCACAAACCTTCATAAATCAGGCAAACAAGACAGGCAGTCGAGAATCATATCAGACTGGAAATGAGGCAAAAATAATTTAAATTATTCACACATTTTGAAACTTCGCAGGACTGAGAAGAGAGGGTGAAATCTTGGTGAATAAATCAGGGACACAAGCAAAATTTGTGCCTAGCAGTTTAAGCTGTAAACACTAGGTACAGATCCTAGGAGTCCAACAGTAGAAAGTTTTTAGAGGATGCGTGTGCATCATTGGTACCTGCTTTACTTTCCTCCTCTTCAGATCCTGCTGTGACTGGCTCTCTTGCACAACTTCAGCTTCTCGGGCTGCCTCACTCCCAGAGCTGACCGGAGAACAAACTCTCATCAGGGCCCACTCGCTCGCCGCCTCAGCCGGACTCTGCGACGAAGCGCAGAGAGGGGATGCTCGGGCACCGCATAACCCCTCCTGTAATTCCCACCAATACCCTGAAAATATACGTGTGCTTAAATATACAGATCTGTTGTCATTTTTGCCCCTCATTCAAACTGGCTGACAGCCGGTTCTATCTCTGGTAACAGCTGTTAATATTTAATCTGAAATGATACAGAGATTGGGGAAAAATCTTTTAGATGAGTGATATTTTCCCAAATTTGTTCCAAAGACAACGGGAAGGGAAACAATGCATTTGTACAGACAAAGGGGAGGGAGGGTTTGGCTGTCTGATTTTCTAGGGGTTTGGACTTATTTCTGTTTCCTCCTCTTCCCGTCTCATCTTGTTTTCTGGTGACAGGATTGAAGAACCCCAAACATCACGCAAAACTGAGGGAAAACTGTACTGCACCAAGGATTTGAAGGGAGCCATTTGTTTAGTTTATTAAAAAGATCAAGAGGTGACTTACTTCCTGCATATAAATTTCTTCCTAGGGAAGAAATACCAGGTACTAAAAAACTCTTTAATCTACTAGAGAAAGCTGTAACAAGAACCAATGAATAAATGCTCAAGCCAGAGAAGTCCCAATTAAAAATAAAGTACTGAACCTCTTTTATTTTGTTTTACTTTGTCCAAGGAAGTCAGGGTGATTAACCATTAGAGCAGGCTGTTACGGGAAGCACTGGAGTCTCCCTTTCTGAACATCTTTGGCTCAAGAATAATATTCTTTTGGGAAGAAAGTTATCGTGTTCAATAAAGGGGTACCGGGGGACAATCTCTGGCCTGCGTTACGCAGGCAATCCAATAAAATAATCGGAAAATGTTTTGTTTTGTGTGCTTAAACTGAATAAACAACTTTGCATCCCTCAGCTTATTTTAAACAGGAGACTTATTTTAAAAAAATCAGGAAAGGGAGCATAAAAATCCTCGACAACTGAACAATTATTCTTATTACAGAAAAAAAAAAAAAAAGGTGAAAAATTTGTAGCAGCAAGGAGGGATCTGAAGAAAAATGATGCTAGGATGCAGGACAGAGAGAGGCAGCAGGCTCACTGCTGGTCGGGGCCAGCGGGGCTCTCCCCCAGTGCTGCAAGCCTTTGGGGAAGGAGCTGCTCAGGCTCCATGGAGAATCCTGCCTTGCTGATTTCCAGCTGAGCAGCTTTCCGCACTCAATGGCCGTCCCTGCTGCTTTCATGCAGGGATGTACTCTAGCTCGGAAGAGAGCAGTTCTGTTTAGATAGCCCCCAATCCTAGCTTTACCTCATCCCTTCCAGCAGAGTCACTGTAATTAAGATTTGTTAAGGTTTGGAAGAAATCTCATTAATCAGATAAGATCTGAACTTTATTTTCTTTTTAAAGACCCAATTTGATCTCTCTTGCTTGTGGTAATTGCTCTCCTCTTCTGACATGGAAATTCATTTTCCAGGCACATAAAACACAATAGATTTCCATTGTCAACAGCAGCAACCCCAGGAGTGTTAAAAATATTACTCCAAAGGCTAAAAAGAGTGTTGGGAGCAAATTCACATGCAGACAGGAAGAGGGAGCACAAGACAGGGTGCTGTCAGTGAGAGGTGGGGTGGGAGAAAGGGATTTGTGTGGTCCCAAAAAGGAGCTGGGGTGCATCAAGGGAAGGGAGGGCAGCAGGACACCCACCATGACCCTCAGTACAGGGTTGAGCTGGCAGGTCCTACCTACCGAGAGAAGAAAAGTTGTTTCCACTCCTGGTCCCTGACCTGGAGGGGGGAAAGCATCCTTCTCCCAAGTTTATCAGAAACCAGTACTTCAAAGAGCGATCAGAAAAGCTCCTGGACGGCTGACATTTCACATGAGGCAGCACCAGGATAAATGACACAGTGTGAAATATACTCTACCACATCAAATCCTATCCATCAGCAGGATTTCTGGTTTCTAAATGTCAGATGTGGAATGGGAACTCCTCGGGAACATCTGAATCAGGCCGGCTCCCTTCCCCACCACCTGCTCCTCAGCTCTGCTCAGCCTTCAGTGTGCCTCGGTGGGCTCTGCCTCCCCATCCAACCCACTGGCATGGCACCACACTGAGCCCAGGCAGCCAAGCGCAGGTGCCAGGCTGGGAGATGTGCGCGGACAAGGCATGCAGCTGTGAGATGGGACTGGGTGTAGATGTAGCACCTCTTGCCCCAGGGACTGCAATCCCCAGGAGGGACAGAGCAGGGGCACGTGGCATCCCCCTGCCCACCCTTCAGCCTCGGCCCATCATGCCAGCCTGGTGAGTGGGCACCAAGCCAGGCACTGGACTCACCATCTTCCCCCCTGCCCAGGGCCCTGTGCCCAGCCGCCAGGCTGGCACGCTGGCTCCCCCAGCCTGCACCCTGCTCCTCACACCACCCCATCCCTGATTTTGACCTGGACCGGGAAAGCCTGAGCCCCAGTTGCACCAAGAGGTCAGCTACAAGCAGCTTCCACTGTCCTGAACTGTCACAGTGAGAGCAGAGCTGAGCCGCAGTTTTCCAGCACTTCCAGGGGCCACACGATCCTGCGGCGACAGCAGCCTCTGTCACAGCTCAGCCCGGCCACCTTCCGGAGATGCTGAAACTTTGGGGGAGCAGACAGAGATGGCAACCGCTACCGGGCACTTCGTGGCCTCCCAGAAATGGGCTCTTTTTGGGGTGGCTGGCCAGCAAGGCTGGCTGTGGATGACCAGGGCAGCCAAAGCAGGGACAGTCCCCCGCATGGAGAGGCAGAGACTGGGCATGGCTGGTGCACTCAGAGGTGCTAATAGAGACCTAGGGTGAATGTCCCGGCCCTGCCTGCCTCTCTCCCTCTCTTTGCAGAGAGAATCTGCAAACACATTAATCTCATCTCCCACACAAACCCTCCGTCCTGATCCCAGAATCCATATATTAGGAGATTTACATAAATTACCAGCTATCAATAGGGCACATGAGGTGTGGGGGCTGAAAATCAGCACCCTTGCCAAGAAAACAGTACAAGAGGATTGAAAAGGAGGAGAAGGGAGGGGGCTGCAGAGACAGGCTGGAAGCACAGCCCTGGTGAGCAGAGTTCTGGGATGGCAGTGGCTGGCTGTGCTGTTTGGGTCTCTGAGTCGCTCACTGCAGCCACTGTACCCTGCTTTGTGAAAGCAAAGGTCGCCTTCTCCTCTACACACTGTGCTGTGGCACCTTCTCTCGACATCTCCCCCATGAAGGAAGGGTGAGCAACCCTCCCCGCCCTCTGCTGCTTGCTCCAATGGGTGCTGGGGATCACCCACTGGGCCCAGGCCCATGGCCTGGATGCAGTGGTAGGTGCATAACTAGCAGGGAAAAGGGGATGACCTCTTCACAGCACTGCCTTTCTTTATTTGGGGCTTTGTATTTGCAGTCTAGTTCAGAGCTCGCCTTAGCCTCTGGCATCCCCAAGCCTCAGGCACTATGGGGAATCAGAGCTGTGTGGCTCCATGGGGAAGTTCAGCAGATCCTTGACTCCCTCTTGTTTCTCCCCACAGGGCTTTGTCTCTGCTGGGAGAGGAGGAAGGTATGAGCTCGGTCACTGACCACACCACCTATCCAGAGGTAGGATGCTCTCCAACTTAGGTGCACGGAAAGGGGCAGTCAAGCTTCTCTGAGCCATGACAAACATAGGTGATGCTTGATGAGGGTTGTGAGAGCCATGTACAGAGCCCTGGCATGCAGATGCGGAGGAAACCACCAAAACAGACCCCCTTCCAATGTATTTCCCAGGATAGACCTGCTCTGTGAGGTGGCTGGTGGCCAACAATAAGGCAAACCCAGAAGTGCTCCAACAGGCACCAGGGTGAGGGCACACCAGCATGATGGTAGCTTGCCAGCTCCATTCCCTTGGCATCAGGGCCTTGGGGCACAGCCCCGTTCCTACCACCCTAAGTCTCAGACGTGCCCGGGGTGAGCCCTGGTCCCAAGAGGGGATGGAGACGGGTCCTTCCTGAAGCAGGCAGTGCGCCTGATCTCTCCCGCAGCGTCTTCTGAGCCTGGCAGGCAGCAGCCCTGGCACCCTCCCGCCCCCAGCCTGTGAAGAGCCTCCAGCCGGGGTCCCTTTTGTCACCAGCCCGCGGCCGCCGCGGCGGAGAGCCCCCTTCTCCCGCAGTGTTTTGCTGCCCCCGTGGGGCAAGCGCGCACATTGCAGCCCCCGCACCGCCCACGCAGCACCCTCTCCCGCACCCTTGCCTGAGGAGAGCCGAGACACAGGTTGTTCCTGCTCCTGCCGGGAGGATGTGCAAGGGGAAAAAGGCAGGCAGCTCGGGTGGGGAGCAGGGGGAGAGGGACAGGGAGCACTCCGATGGACCCCAGGGAAGACATCGACAAGGTCCTAGTCCCAGCCCTGCTGGTGGTGGATAAGAGGGTAAAGAACAAAAACCCCCTGCACCAGAGAGAGTACGCACAGGAGCTAGAGCATCACTTCTGCTTTGGAAGAGGCATCACAGGTCGTCTGTCCTTCCTCCTTTCCTCTGGACAGGCAGACATCACATCTGAGCCCAATGTGTCCACAGGCTGCTGGGGCTGTTCGATGGACAGCTGTGAGTATAGTGAAGTCCCGAAAGCTACTTCCAAGCCTAAAGTACACCCCAGCATTATTTCTACTGCTGAGAAAGATAGAAAAGCAGCCAGCGGTGCAAAGAAACAAAACAATGTGAGCCATAGAATACAGGCCCGGACTTGATTTAGCTGCTAGAGAAGCAGAATAAACAGGGAAGAACTTTTCTTTTGTTTTAGTGAGGGGACACACATGACAACTGTAAGGGAAATGTGAGTAGCCAACATTAGTTCACACACACAAGATCTTCTCCCAGCAGTGCAACAAGAGTACACATAGACCTCAACAGGATTGTGTTGGTGTAGGACAATGTACGTGGCACAATGAAAATATGACCTGCATCATCTGCTTGTGATTGTACAGCACCTAGCACAGCAGTCAGCATCCATCCTGCTATGCCAATGTGCAGGTGCCTATTCTCATGTATGTCCCCAGCACCCATATGCACGGTCTAGAAGAGGCAAGCCCAATCCAGGCTCACCATCTGGATTCCAAAGCTGAGGCAGAAACTGGATTCAGGTTCAAGCCTGGTGCCTTTGACACATCAGGATTCTGTGTCAGGTGAGAGGATTTTCATGGGAAAGCTGCTCCTGTAAGAATTCGGTTCAGAATTACGTTGGAGACCGCTGCCGTGGCTTGGGCACCTCTCCAGGCCGAGGGCATCCCGCCTTCCAGGGCTCCCGGCAGCCCCGACCCCCGCGGGCAGCCCCGCACGGACCGCGGGCTCCACGCTGTGGCCGGACCGCAGCAGCACAGGCAGCTCCGGGACGGGGACTGCCAGCGCTCTCCCCAGCTGGTCACCCGCGACTGTCCCCACACGTACACCGCCCTCGTGTCACTGGCACACAGCCCCATAGCTGCAGGTCCCGGTCCCTTCTCTCGCCATCTTTCTTACAAGGGAAGGTGGTGGGGGTTTCTGTCTGTGCCTTCCTCTTTGGAGGGTTTTTTCATTGCTCTTCCCCTCTGCTTACCTCAGAATGCTCCATCTTCATCAACACTGGTGTCCCCAAACCTGATCACAGCACAGACACTTCAAACTGAGCCCCTCTGCGTCTGAGCTGTCCTCTCTTGGACCCACAGGATGGCTCCCCATTTGCTCGCTCACTCTCTGATTATTCAGCTGCCTTTAAGCACTTGAAAAGCAATGCCACACCACAAGCTGTCAGATTCTGAAATTTTCATATCCCACCACAGCCACCACCTTTCATTGTAACCCTCATGCAGGGCCATATTGTGGGAGTTTGCCCAGCCACCCCTGCTCTTTTGCTGTCCCAGTGTGTGTGGGCACTTGCAGACGTATTCAGCATCAGGTAGATGTGTTTGTCTCAGTGCCTGGAAACTGCTGAGCAGTGACCGTCTGGTTGTACCCAGGGTGCAAGACGAGTATTTGATGGTGCCTTCCCAGGGCAATATCTAATAAGCCAGCCACGACAGTCCAGCCTCTTGAATGCAGGAGGCATCAGCAGGCGCTAGCAGCAGCTTTGCCCTGCTCAGGAAGGAGCAAGAGGGTCTGACAGCTGTACAGCAACTGCCAGAGGTGACAGCAATGCCTTGGCCAGCTGTGCCAGAAGAGACAGCGCATCACAGCTGCTCCTGAGGAGCAGAGTGACCCTTGCAGAGCTGGATAGCCACTTTGGGAAAGGCAGGTTGTCCTTGCAGCACCAGAGGCTGCAGGCAGGGATAAAGGCAGCAGCCAGCCTGATGGCAAATCCTCCTGCATGCCAGGCCAGGCCGACCAGCAAGGTCTGGTTGCTGTTCAGCAAGGCCAAATAAACCAAAAATCAGCACAGCAAGTGGAGCAGCACCCAGAGGTCAAAGGCAACTTGAGTATTGGGGGCCAGGGGAATATGGCCATTTCCACACAGGTGGATGGTGCTGACAAAGAAAGAGAAGAACCTACAGTAAACCCAGACAAATTCCAGTAAAAAATGAGATCCAGTGATGGGTTTTATATGAAGTGATGGGGACCTTTCACCTCTGGAGCAAATTCCTCAGAGCAGCAGTAGATTTTCTGTCCCAATGCCTTCAAACCCTGACAGGAGGCCCTTTGGGAAGAAGGGGTTTAGACAAAAGAAACCAGGAGAATTCCCTTAGTTACCCACAAGCTTACACTGAGTGACTGAACAGCTGCTTCTTGACTTAAAATCTCTCTCTGGCTGTGCTCGAGCTGTACAGCTCTTTCAGGTATGACAGGCAGACCTGCCTCCAGTAGCATAGCCTCCGTGTGGGTGGGGACAATGGGACAGTGACCCAGGTGGCTTCATAATCTGTCACATGAACAGCCAGCACATGCACTGTATCAACCCTACCATTTCTGGTTTGCCTATCTGAGCATCAAACTACCTGCTACAGCAAGCAAGAGGAGTGTTTTTCTGTTCTTGACCTGTGTAAAGTGCACCTGAGCAACGGGAGCAGTGGAGGTGACTGCACCTGCTCAAAGGGAGTAGTCTCCTGGTTCACCAGCTATCTACAAAGTCTCTCACACAATTGCTCATGGACTTTCTCCCCTCCTCTGATCATAAGCCAAAAGGAAGACCCACATGTCATCCTCCAGAGCACCTTCACCAGGGTCACAGCAACTGTACTGTAACACCTGGGCACAGAAGCAATTGCCAATGCAGGTAGGACCTATTTGCACTTCAGGCACAGGGGCAGATACCAATTGTAGGCAGGGAACCATGAAGTCCTGCTTCTATTAGTCCTCCTCAGAAGTACCTCACCCTTGTGAGCAGCTTCAGCAACGGCTCTCCCAGCTAACCCCATTTTCACAGCAACATCCCAAGGAAACTGGTACACATACGCTCACAAGTGCAGGGCCCAGCTTCAGCCTGTTGTTCGTTCACTCATGCTGAAGGGCGATGCCATAACTGAGCTCATGTAGAAGGCCCCTGTGATGCCAGACACTCCAGACTTCTAGCTAGGCCAATGCATGCCTCAGGCAAACACAACATAATAAACAACTCCAAGAAAATCCAGCCATCGCACTTTTGCTTCCATTTGCACTTGAATCCCCTCAAACCAGGACCCCAGCTCTGCTCCCTTCACCCAGAGGCTTCCTGCCTACCAAGGATTTGACTCCAGCTCTAGCGCAGGAAGGATGGAGTTAAATTCTGATGTATTTGAAATCCAGGGAACTTGAAGCAAACATAGATCACAGTGGAGAGCCTTGAGTGGTCCACAGGTCCTGAGGATGAATTTTCATGTATCATCACGCATGCAAGGCTCACAAGAGGACTTACGTGATGGACAGAGGGCAGATATTAGTTGGTATTGATGATACCAATGTATCTAGAAACAGAAAGCCTTACTGTACTACAGTCCTGCATTTCCCTGTAGAAATTGGGCATTACATTTCCACCTAAATCCCAGCAAACATGATCCTCTCTCTTAGCTGGCAGGAGGTAAGAGCTGGTGTTCTCAGCAGACAGCTGAGGTAGGTAGGTAAAGGCACTGTTGCTCTGGGCACCATACATACATGGTCTAGGAGACCTCTGCCTCCAGATCTATGTGCAGACTGATGAGATCAAGGGGGCAAAGGGCAGTGATTATCAACCCTTTTTTTCATGTGAGGAACGGAACCTCAACCCCCCTGGGTTTAGTGCTGCAGCAGCATGGAAATACCCAGAGAAAAGATGAAGCTGGTGACAAGCTGCAGCCCATAGATAGCAAAGCAGAGAGAGGAGTAGGCAGGGAGCTAGCTCAAGCAAATGCAGAGCCCTTTAAAAAGGGCAAGTCTTGAGAAGAACACCACATTTTAATTTGACAACAGCAGAATATTTTGTGGGTTTTCTGGGCAGTCCTTTGAGGGCTGGCTTCGTCTGAACATCATAAAGACAGGGGAATTCTGTAGGTAAATGTATCTGTACTCCATAGAGGTAGATATGCCTCATCAGCTTGATTTGCTAGTAGGACAATGACTTCCCTATGGTACTTATGTATCCGCAAGAACGCTTGTAGATGTAAACACCGTGACTGCCTAAACCAGCAGGTAACACAGGCAAGAAATATAATCTTTCTTTTTAATATACCACGTTTAAGAACACGATTAAAACCAAGGATTTCTTAAATGGAAAAAAATTATGAAAATAAACAGTATTTAATAGCAATTCATTAAAAACTTCTCCTACCATTATTCTCGCCAATCCTGTCTAGAGTTGAATATGCAAGTGTGGCAGGTATGTTGTCTTACTGAATTCCAGCCTTAGGCAGTTTGCCAGATGAAGCCAAAGACATCAATACAGGCCTGCCTATAACCTCACTGAAGTTGTACTTTGCTCATGATCCAGGCATTTAGATCCCAGTTTCCAGGATCAGATCCAAGAAAAGGCATGTTCTCATGGATGTGTACAAACTAGCATGAAAACGTAAGGTCCTGTCCAGAGAGAGATGATGATAACCTACTGCTCTACTCACATCAGCTTAGGGCCCCACTATGTTCCTTACCTTCCTGGAAAGCAGTCACTTACAGCCCAGAAACACTGGTTTTGTTTATTTTTATTCCATTTGGGCAGCTCTTACTGTCACTGGTTAGTTTGGTAAGATTTCTCCTGGAATCAGCCAGGCTTTGCTAGACCAAGATGCCAATACCCTTGGGATTTCCCATTTGGTGCCCTCTTCACTCCTTCAGATGTTCCTTCATCAACTGCTGAGCAAATTTGGCCACCAGATCCAGGATCTCAGGGCAGCCAGTAGAGCTACCAAAGCTATATTCCTCCTAGTATTCAAGCTGCTTTCCTGTGTCCCTTGGGAAAGGTACAGCCAGGTGACACTGGCAAGGTGTCCTCCTCCAACTCACAGGTAACCTTCTTCATGTCAGAAAAAGGGAAGTCAGCATACAGCAAGAGAAGAAAAACAACTTTCTGGTACTTCTGTCACTCAGCAAAACTAACTTTCCTGTGCTGGCCTGGCATGCCTTTGTCTCCTTTAAGCAGTGGGATCAAAGCGAGAGGTTTGGAGACAGACAACTAGCTCAGGCAGTGAAGTCCCATGGTGTTAGATGTGAAAGATCCAAGTGCGGTTCCAGTAGATGACAGAGCTCCTTGGAAGGGTGCAAAATAGCTGCCCCAAGAAAGGATTTGGACTGCTGCAGTCTCTGCAATAGCTGGGAAGGTGCTATCCCGGGCAGCATAACCAGATGGAGCCTGGAGGCACAGGAGGTGAACGGGACCCAGCTCTCCCTTTCCAGGAGGCCAAGCCAGCCGTTAACCTGCAATGCCTCCGCAGCTCCCAACCTGAGCCAGGCCTGATCCACCTAGCCCATCAGTTCTGCCTCATTGACCACACACAAGCTCTTCCAAATGCTGCTGCAAACAGCAGGCTCTTGGAGAAGGCTGGAAGGTGGCACTGGTAAGGTTCACAGGCCACCTCCTGGCTCTCTCCTCTCCAAGCACATCCACCTTGCCATGTGAAGGAAACCTTTGGCAGCTGTCTTGTGCGGGGAGACAGGGCTTGTTGAGCTTGGCTGAGTAATCCCAGCCGCTCCCGTCACTGCAGCTGCATGTATCCTTGTTCTCCCAACCCAAGGATCGCTGCCTCGCTGAATCACCCCATTAAATTGCTAATATCTTATTGTTCTTTAAGATTTCGAAACTTGCTGCGAAACGTTTACAGATAATTTTTTTTTTGCCTGCAGTCACTGTGCCTAATGCCCAGTCATTGAGTGCCATATGTGTTTATATGCACTGCAATTTTCCACTTGATTACATTTTACCACAAACACTTTCATCCACTCCGCAAAGACAGCAGCAACACATCCATAACGTTCAGAGCAGCCCAGACAGACAGAGCCCAGACACAAATGTTTCCACTGGCCAGGGCACCTTAGAATGTGAGATTCCTAAATCCAACCAATCAAACCTCCAATTCTGAAGTCCCCATGGGCACAAGCACCTCTGTCACCTAAAGGAACATGCAAAGTTAGCTTCATGCTCCAGCTTTCCCATTAAGCACTGGGTGCTGGTTATAAGTCTGGAACAGCTGCACAACATGGAGATGCTTGCTGATAACCAAGGCTATCTCAGATTTTCCAGGAGACAGAGGATGACCCAGGCCACTACAAGGATGCTTAGTACCTGAACCTGAAGCTGCAGAAATCCATAGGGACAACAACAGCACAGCACAGACCAGTTCTGAAATCAGATCCTGCACCCCTGAAAGTGGGGGTGAGTTCTTGTTCAGCCTCCAACTAAGTGGGCATAGTCCAACTCGTCCATAGTGAGAGTCGCAGCTCCTGATTGCAACACCTTGTCACCTCAACACAGCACATAGCACCCTGGCCAAAAGGTCAGCCCCTGCTGAGGACAGGGGTTCCTTCAACTCCAGTTGGCTCAGGGCCACAATGTGCAACCGGGCCACAGCCTTCCAGGACAGGACGGGCAACAGATGCATCTAGACAGCAACACTGACAGCCCCACGTGAGCTCATTTATTTCACCAGTTCAGCACAGCACCGAGTAAAGGACATAGCTCAGCTGCAGCAGTCAGCCAAGCCTCAGCACTATGCTGATGTGCCAACGCTGCTTTGATTCTGAAGTCAAACAGCTCTGCTCTTGCCCTGCAATGTCCCACTCTCTCCACTCCACAGTACGGACACTTACTGGGGGGAAGTGCATGTGATGATCAAGAGCTCTCAATCCATTACTATCTACCTGAGCCTGCCTTACTGACCAGCTCTGCCGGCAGACAATGCAATTTCAGTGAGGAAGCTCTTCATAACCCCGAAGACCAAAGAAGGTAGCCTACAACTTCCTGCCACAAAGGCTTCTACACAGAGAAATAGAATAATCTGATACTTCCCTTACCTTCTGGGTTAACTGGGCCTATAATCATTTTATGGGGTACATCAGGTGATGAGTTCTCTTGGGCAAACCCATAGGATCATAGAATAGTCTGAGTTGGAAGAGGCCTCAGGAAATCATCTAGTTCAACCTCCTGCTCAAAGCAGGTCCAATTAGATGAGGTTGCTCAGGGCCTTGGCCAGTAAAGTTAGTATTTCTAAGAATGCAGAAACCACAACCCCTCTGGGCAAACAAAGTTGACTTTAACAAATGAAAGTGACAGCGTGAACCCACTGCTGCACAGCCGGGCTCCTCTTTCCATGGTTTGGCCCCGTGAAGAGGAAAGGAAAGACAGACAGCATTGTGTTCTGCTTGTTGCTTATGGCTTGGGAGGGCAAAGACACAAATTTTGTCACTGCAGTGCTATGTGATTCAAAGCCCTCAGTGCATGCAACAGGCAGGAACCCTTCAAGACCTAGATCTCACTAGGGCTGTTGATTTAAAACAGGCTTTCTAGGATAGCCAGCATTAACTATATTGGTTGGACTTAATTTCTGAAGATCTCGTACATTCTCTCTGAAAAGTCCCAGCCCTGAGATGAACTGTTTAAAACCTCTGCCACGTTCCCTTCTTATGTTATATTCAACAAAGAAACATTACTACCTATTACTGGATGCAAACTGTACAGGGACAGGCTATTTCCTGCTGCTAATGAACATCTCCCATCCTTGACTGAACACAAAGGATCAAACATAACTACCCCACACTGGAGAAGAGGCACTGAAGCGTTAGTGGTCACTAGACTGGAAGCCCAAAGCCAGTGTTCCTCACCCTGGACACATGAGCACAAGCCTGCAGCAAACAAGCCAGATCAGCAAGCACAGCTGCCAAGAAGGGCTACCGCTGTTCTGCCAAGCATTTACAGCCTCTTGTTCAACAACACTGCTTAGCACCACCAGCACAAAATCAATATTTCCTTGAGAAAAATGCTAGTTTAGAGAAACTCAGCAGTGACCTTGGCAGAGGTCACTCCCAAGACACGGGGCAGCATGTCTGTCAGAGGGAGCACACACTGCCTTTCATCTGCTGGAAAGAGCCTGTTAAACTCTTTAGTTCAAGTCTTCCTGCCTTCCAGAGACCTGATGCAATCAGCCCACAATGGGCAAAGATGTTTATTCCAGATTGAGTTCATTGCCCTCCCTTTGGACTTAGGCTGTATCAGCTTTTAGGTCTGTACCTGAAAGGTGACATTTTCACAAGGAGAAAATGAACAACAGGGAGATGTAGGAGTGAGGCTGTGGTTTTTCCTTAACATCTTCACTGAACCCATCCAGCCTCCTGCTAAAACTGACCCTCATGCCTTTCATGTAGGGCAAGAACTGAAGCTCATGTGGTGAATAGAGAGCACTGATGTTTCACAAGCAGGTATGAGCTTCCCAGAGTTAATTGGGAGCTATTTGCCTGGCTACTCCTCCTAGAGGCGTAACTGCATTTACCTAGCGGGTTTGGCCTTGTGTTGCTGCCTTGTTCCATCTCAATAGGTAGCAACTTCAATGCACTGGCACCTCATTCCATCTGCCCTGCTCTCTGGCCTACTTGAAGAGTTAGGGCAGTCTTACCCTAGCGCCTTTCATCCAGGATGAACCTATTCACTGTATTCTAGGCTCAACTCAGGGCTTATTTACTTGTTTAGTAGGAACACGAGACTAGAGAGGATCCCTTAGGTCACCATATCCAGTCCCCAGCCTTGCAATACCTGACCTTATGTGAGATCTTTACATCATATTCCATCTGACTTCTGGTGCATCAGCTTCAACTTCTTTCTCCCCTTCAGTCTCCCCTACTTCTGTAAATGTTAGATACAATCCATTGCTCTGCACAAAGGGTCTCTAGACACCCCCAAAAGCCCTGGGCAGAATGGTTATTCCTGGGCCTCTCCTTCCCACTGTGGAGGATATCTGCTTTCACATTAAGAGGAAAAACACTAAATCTAGACGTATGGTATTTCTCGGTTCCATGCCGAGGGGACAGAGGATGCTGTAAAGCTTGACTGGAGCAGATAAAATCCTTTGGGAACATCGTGCATCCTGATCCAGCCCATTTTCATCCTAGTTAGGTGGCAGAGCATTTGTAGTAGCATGTACTGTGGCCTGAGAGCTTCCCTGGCTGCAGGTGAATGGAAGGTATTCTCATGACAATGTGACATGTCCAGGTGAACCATGATAGAGACTCAGAGGCAACTTCCTTTTTGCACAAGACAAACGGAAGTTTCCCAGGAAAGCTTCCACATCCATCTGCAAAATCATCCCCATTCTTTTTCCCTTGATGATCCCAGCCTGCTATTCTTTCTTCTCCAACAGCTTTTCCCTCCAGCCACTCTGTTGGAGGCTGATATTTTTCTGAGCAGCCTGATTTCTTCCCGACTGCCTTTGCACTGAAACCAAGATTTGAAGTGGAGCCTGGGGACAGGGAGAGAGCAAAGTATGACACATTCAAGCCATAGTGAAATGACATATTCATCACAGCTAATGGGGGCCCACATGGCACCCCAACTGGATGCTGCTCTACTGCCCATTTCCCAGCTGGCTCTGCTGGAGTTTCCCCCCCTGCTCCCCTCCCCACATTTCTGGTGGTGTCACTCCAAGTGAAGTGGCTGATCCGATTGGTGAAAGAACACGAGGGGCGTCAGAGAAGGTGCTCACAGACATTTCTTGGCCGCCTCAAGGAAATAAAGGCCATCGCAGAGCCTGTCAAAATGATTAATTGCTTACAGGGAATGAGGGGGAGGAGGGAGAGGGAGGGAAAAGGAAGGGGAGAAAGGAGGAGAGAAAGACAGATGTGATGGGGAGAGCTATAAACAAACAGCAAAATCAGGAGATGGAGGATTGCCTCTATGCTGGGGAGGAGGTGGAAGCAAGGGGCCCCAGGCTGTGCTTGGAGTGAACTGGTGGCAGATGAATAGGTCCTTCAGAGCCCTGAACTCCACTTGGAGAGTCCCACCCCTGCTCACTCCCCAGGTTTGCACTGCCCCCAAACACAGGCTCAAAGAGCACTAAGGTCTGCTCTGCTAGAGCAGTGTCAGACCTGACAGCCCAAGTAACATGGCCCTGCAACTCCCCAGCTCTACAAATCCCTGCAGTTCAAGTGAGCTGACAGATCAGAAGCTTATTACCTCAAATGCCAAGCAAGGCCTTATCGCCCATACCCTCCAGCTCCACAGCCTGCAGTGGCTGGCATTTGACCTAAATACCCACCAGCACCAGAATTCTTTGCTGCCAGAAGCATTTTACCCCAGTGGAATCCAGATGGATATGAGCAGCTTCTGAGAGACTGTCAGAGGTGCTGGTTGAGGGACTTGGAGCAGAATCAGTCCATCGCCTGTGGTGCTAGACTCTCCCACAGAAACTACCCCTGTTATAACCGCTGTTATAACCCCTTGTGCCCTCTCTGTGGGCACAGGGACTGTCCGTTTACAGAAGCAAATGATTTCACTTCACCCCTTCAGCTGCTTTCAGCTCAGCTAGAGCCCTCACACAGCTCACTGTATGAGGCCAGCAGTGCTTAAGCAGCTCATGGAGCACAGAGTGAAGCAGATCTCATAGCACAGATTACCTACACACTGGAGAGCATACACTCTCCTCCCTTTGTGGCTTCCCAAGAGGTTTCAAGTCACATCCAAAGGTCTTCCCCATTCAGTGGTGAATCCTGACTATTCAGGAAAAAAACAAAACAAACTCTGAGATGAAAGTCACACCTGTGGCTCCTGCCATCCAGTACAGTGACATTTCCTACAGCAAGAGCGATACCCTGCCATATCAGTCTGGGCTTTCTCAAGGTTTACTGCAAGTTTATGAGGTGAATTCCAACAGCAATCCCACATCATCACAAGCTGCCTTACAAAAACCATGAGGTGCACTCCTCCAAATGTAAACATGCATTTAAAATGTTGCTGTGAATGAGAAGCAGCCCTCCCCTCATGTGTTTAAGCAGAGGTAAGTCACTACCTGACACATCTCTCCACCCTGAGCAATGTGTCCAACAATTCTCCTAACTTCTCCCATGATGAGCACTAGATGAAAAGCCCTACTAGATCCTGTCCTAAGATCTGCTGGTTTTGCTTTCATTTTGAGTTCCTGTGGTGAACAATGCTAGCCATGGGAAGAGGCTGAAAATCAAAGCTGTTATCATTTGTCTGAGCTCAAAGTCAGCTGGGAATGAGGCAACATGGCTTCATCTCTCCCCTTTGGAGGTATCTGCTATCATTTCCAGTCACAGAAAGAATAATCACCCTGATGGAGACCTCTGCCTCAAGTGAATGACCCAGCCTTGCAAAGACAGGAATAGTCACTGAAATCAATGAATCCAGTAAGATTAAGTCTTGAGACAAACCAACCAACATTATATGCCCCACAAATGGTCTGTCATCCCCCCTCCCCAGTTATAGCTGTTGATCTAAGCGGAGGCAGTGCCTCTTCACATAAACTATACCAAAATGTTTAACCTGACAGGACTTTGAAAGACAGCTGTAGGAAAAACAGGTAACATAGATTTCATGTGTACCAATAACTTGATCAAAACCCACAAAACCCAAGTAGACGCAAATACTGTGCATGGCTGGATGATAAGCTAAGCCAGCAAATGACAGACAGAGAAGTTACAACTTCCACCTTTTCTTTACCTGTCATGCAGCCCACCAGGTTCCTCCTTGCTCTTGTAGGAAATGACATTATCAGGAAAAGAGCCTGGAACTGCTTTCACGTTGCTCATCCTAATCTTTCTGCATGCCAGTCAAGGCCCATGCCTGCTCTCCTCTGCACCAGCAACTGCAAGGCTGCATGCAAGGTGTAGGGAAAGGAGACTGCAAAAATTCAAGTTTTTTCTGTGTTTTTTGCCGGCAGTTTGCAGCCAGGCACCGAGAAGGAAGTGCAAGGTGTTGATGGGGCAAGGAGAGGGCTCCAGGATGTGCTCTCTCCCTTACTAAGCACATAGCTGAGAATCACTAAACAGCACAGGAATGACCTTGCCTAGCTGCCTTCCTCCACAAGCTTTCCAACCCAGCCAAGACCCTCACTGCTGCTCCATACCTAGGTGGAAGGGGCTCTGTAGAGCAATGCTAGCACTCAGAGTTATACATCTCATGGAACTTCACTGTGGCTCTAGTGGCTGCCTCCATTGTTTGCGGGATATTCTCCCCCCCTTCCCTCCTTCTAACAAAGATTCTGATTAATGATCACTCATTCCTAATTGTCAAATTTCTTTTCCTTCATCCTGTGTCTAATCACCAGTGACAGAAGCCATTACGCAAATGAGAGCAGACGACTTCCCACAACTGTTCTCGTTGGTAAAAGCCTTGTAATTTAAAGCTCTGATTTGTAGAGGAAAGCTGCGTTTCCCCAAGGCGTCCAGGCATCTGTTCCACTTACACTCCAAGAGCCTCGACTTCCGCTCCCTCCCCCCACAATTAGTCCTCTGCTTGCAACAAATATTTGACTTTGCAAGGCAGTAATTAGAACTTACTTTGCATGTGTTTGTCACAGTAACAGCATCTTTTCCCCTTCCCTTCTAGGCAGCACCAATGCAGAAAAGCACCCAGGGAAGAAGGCGACTTCAGGACTTGCCAGGACATTGATGGGAGAGGTGCCGTCTCCAAAACAGGCATGGAAGATGAAGACCATAAACCAGAGTGCAAGGAAGCTCCTCACACACATGTGGCACGAGAGGCTTAGAGAAAAGTGCTTTAAAAAAAAAAAAAAAAAAAAAATCACACGTGCAAAGGCAGTACCCCCTGTTGCAGTTGCTGTGCTGCTTCCAGGGCTGAGACAGCAGCATGGGCTGACCATGTATCAACACAGACGCCTTCCAAAAGATTGTGAAGACCCCAAGTGCACCATCTCCATTCTAGGACTTTAAAGAGCAGCTGGCTGTGCTCAAGGTCAGCTTTCTCATTGTAGGAACTGTTGCAAAGAAAAGCAGCAGCAGTCTTGGCCCCAGCCTGCCCCTCTTTCCCTCAAGAGCTGCTTTGATGCTGAGGGTCTTCCCCTTCACCCCCACCTGTGTTGGATTGCCCCTGCACCGCAGCCATGTCTCACAGCTCTCAACCCTGGCCTTGATCCTGACCCACTGGCTTCACCTTGGACCTGCTTTATCACTCCAGATATCCTGGATGATCACTAAGCTGAGCCTGACCCTGATCACCAAGGGGGTAAAACAGTGAATCAGTTTAAAAACTCATGCTCTTTTCTTTCCACAGGAAAGATCCTGCAGCCATATAATCTATAAGGATTAAGAGAAAGGTCACTTCTTAGCAAAATCTCACTTTTCAAGGAACAGGGAAATCAGGGAAACAAAAAAGGTATTATAAAGGTATTAAAATGTATTATAAGTGTATAAAAGGTATTATGACGTAATAAAAACAACCAAGAAAAAGACCAAAAGTACAAGTGAAAAATCTTGTGAGTCCAATCCGGTTTTCAAACGACAGTTCTCATCCCTCAGTTTCCTCAGCTTCTCTGCACAGCCTGAGACATTTCTGAGCCTTGTGGTGCCAGCCGTGCATGTTACCCAAGAGCCATGTGCACAACAGACAGATCAGACGTAAGAGACTGCTAAATTCAGTGGAACAGAAGAAAGGGCGTGTTCAGAGATGATGAGCCCAGCAGGCACAGCAGGGAAGGGTCAACACCCATGGTCACAGAAGACTTTATCCACTTGTCTTTCCTACACCCTCCGCATTCACCCTGTCCCTGAAGGGTGTGAGAACGCCAACTGTCATACCCCAGGCTCAGACAGCTGTCTTTTGCTCTGCCACCACCACCTCCAACATCCCTAATCTCTATTCAACTCTTCCCCATTTTACTACACATTAGAAATCTGTTCAGATTCAGCCAACGTTTCACCGATGGTTAGATGACAAGACCGCTGTAGACTTATTATGATAAAATAACCTGTGTCTTTATTAGGTAGAGAGGACTCCAGCACCCAAGGTTGCTAACATACAGCAGAGGTACATAGAGGAAGCCTCCCCTCAAAATCTCCTTGACCAAAGTATGAATTGGATAAAGGACCAAATGGAGGACAAGATATCCCAAAGGATATACCAAAGCAACTGACAGATCTCATTAGACCAAATAGTGTAGTTTGCTCCATCACCCCATCAGTGACCAGAGCATGGTGACAGCATTCAGGTCAGCAGAGAGGGCAATCTGGTCCCTCCCCACCTACACTTGTTGTTGACAGGGTTCAAGGATACCATCTTGTTCCCAGCTTTCCTTTCAGGCTTACAGAAGTAGTATGGGGATAAAGTTGCCAAGACATACAATAATGCAGTTGGTATTCCTGTTCTGAAGGCAGTTCTGTAGACCAGCAGCTTTCACCAGTGAAGAACACAAGTGGTTATTAGAAAGACTGAAAGTTAGCTTTATACACACATCTTAGGCACCTCTCCTGTACAGCCACTCACAAAATAAAAGCCACACAGGTCTGTTGTTCCAACATTGGTTGTATTTAAGAACTACACTTCAGAAGGTACCATGTGTTTGTCACACCCCACCCCCTGCACACACACACCCCTAGCAGAGAACACACACAGCTTCCCAATACCATGGCAAGAGGCATTGAAAGCACAAGGTGAAAAGGGAAGGGGGGGGGTGGGAGTCAGTCCATCAGTGCATTGTAAATGAGCTTTCACAAAGTCAAGTGCAGCAAAACCTGTTCAGACACTTTAAAAGTTAGACCTTTGGCAAATAAAGAAAAAAAAAAAAAAGGATCCTAAATTTCTGTAAGTACCATTATCTCTCTCCACATAGGATATGAACTCCCAGCTTGAGCTTCAAGAGTTTATGGTGTATAACAAGTAGTACTGAAGGCTACTGTGTGCTGAATAAATAGCACTGAGATGGGATTTCATTCGAGCATCTTTCAACCAAGGGCATGTGCCCAGGATTCCTGGGAAGGCCTTGCTTTTGGCTAGTCAGCAGCTTAGCCTTTTTCCCCACCTGCCCAAAGGCTGAGCATTATAAGTATCCAGCTGAGCGACCTTTGTCTGGATCTAACCCCAGCTCTGGAGAGTCTGCAACAAGTAACACGGCAGTCAGGACTACTCAGTGACACATATTTTTTTAAACAAGGACCCTGCAGCTGCCAATTACACTTCATTTGTTCTGACCTATAAAGCAGCCAGAAAACTAGCCCCTGGGACCTCCTGTTTGAGAAGCCTTTCACCTTTGTGCAAGATGAGCTTACTGCAAGTGGTGCAGAAGATGGGACCTGAGGCTAAAGATGGAGCGCTTCTTGAGCAGCACGGTCCAAACACTTTTATCAGAATCCCCCATCAGAACAAGCCCCACAGAACAACAGGGAAAACACTGGCAAATCTCAAAAGAACAAATTCCCCACTATTCTCTGGGATGAGATATATGGGCTATAAAACAGCTTCTCCCATGTCTAGCTTTTGGGATCAATCACAACCGCATCAAATATACAAGACCTTTGCAGTACCCCCCAAACCAGGGACAGCAGTGCAGCACACCTCAGGGAACAAAAAGCCAGCCTCCATATGAGCCTAAGGCTTTTGCATGGAAGTGGAGGAGAAGGAAAGGAAAATGATTTTTCGGGGTGATTGCTGAGGATTTTTAAACAGGGGTTTGTCTGGTTCCTGTGTCCCAGTCTTGTCACTTCCCAGCCTGCCATGTCAAGTCCCAGAACACAAAAAGGATCAAGACAACTTAACCACATTTAAACAGAAAGCCCTAACCTCTGTCACATGACCGTACAAGGAAGGGAACCACACACTAGCATGGATTTAACTGACGGACAGGAGCCACACAACATCACACAAACATGCGCACTTGTGCGCAGCCACACACACTTGAGTTCTTGCAGTTTCAGTAAAAAGGGCACTTTCCCATGTTAGTCCGAGGAGCCAGCACCCCTGGTGGGGAGAAGGGAGGCTCTGTACCTATCTGACACTGCATTCTGACAGTCTAGGGAATTTTATTTAAAAACGTGGCTTAATCATTCAAGACTAGCGGAGTGCCCTGGAATTTATGCATCTCCCTTCATAACACTACATAAAAAGTTTAACCACACTGCAGCTTCTGAAGAGCGGGAGAGAAGCCTTCACTCCCCAGACAAAGCTGTCAGAAAGGAAGTTTATCTAGACTCCTACAACACAGACGTTATTTGGAGAGCATAGGATTTGGCGCTCACACACTAGATGAATTCACTCTGATCTCTACCCTGTGCTAAGTCCAAAGCATAGATGTCGTAAGTTGAAGAAATTGGATCACTTGTCCAGTTGCTCATCACACACGGGCCATCTCACGTGTTCGTTTCCGTTATACAAAAAGGTGCCAGTTAATCATGGACAGACCTCGAACAATAGAGGGCTCTCAAACCCATCACTTTCCCTCTTATATCCACTGCAGGCACCAACACACAAACGCAGCCAGGAGGTCCAAACCCTATGAGGCTGAGGAAACAAGATCACTCCTGGTTCTCCTCCAAGCTCTTCTGCAAATGCCTGAAAATCCTGAAGCAACACAACTGAGTGCCAGAAGCTATGCTCCTTGTCGTGGCAAACAGGGCAGCGGGAGAAAAAACAAGTTAGTGAGCATGAATCCAGCTTCCAGTAAGTGCAGACTCTTTCTTGGGAGGTTCGGTTAGATGAGAGTGGAGGATGAGTGGGGTACTAACGGTTTTGCAGTTCCAGTAGCCCCCTTTATTGTAGTGGGGCAGGGATGGGCCAGGAAACCCATCAGTCTGTTAAGTGCTGCGTGCAATACTAGCGCTCAGTATCTTCCATTGCTTGTGAACAAAGCAGCTCCAACATCAGTCACCCGGGCAGCCAGGCATTAGTCATACCGTCCCTTAATCATCATATTCAACAAGGGACCCACCTGTTCAAAGCAAAAACAGATCGTTAGCCAGGGCAGTTACACAGAAATGGCTGCTGCAGAGCCTGCTCCCTCGGCATCACAACATCTTACGAGCTGGGTGGCCCAGGGCAGAGGATCTCAGCACACACACTGAACCTAAGGTACAGCGAATCAGTTTCAACGTATTTTCTAGATAAAACACTGGGGCACCCTTGAGCACATCCTCAAATACCCTACCAAAACTGCCAACAGGGTTCTCTGCCAACACCCAACTTTACTTGTCACCAAAACACTGCATCCACAGTATTTGTTTGAAACTTCTTCACTTCCCACTCTAGATTTGTGATTTCTCAATAGATGCTATTAAAAGGAGCCAATAGTCATGAGACCCAAAAAGTCAATCAGGGATTGCTTTTTTGCAGGGTAGAGAAGGGACATTCTTAGTCATTGTATCCTGTCTGGTCCTTAGGTCACTTGGAATGAAGGCTGGGACTGACAATTTTGCTAAGGTTTTGTTTTCAGTCAAGACCACTCCCATCAACCAGCACTGCCTGATCACTGAGGGATGAGGTTCAGCATGCTATGGCAGTAAGATAATCTCAGGGGAGAGGTGTGATGTCACACAAGTGCACTGAAAAGGAGTTCCTGCACGGTGGTAAGGGTTACAGGCCACAAGAATATTTCTATTCACATCCAGTATTTCCACTCTCAGATCAGCAAGAGATCTTCAAAAGCATACTCTTGGCACTTCAATCTGCTTTTTTTGAAATACCGGTTGGTAAAATTGCAAAGAATTCAGAGATGACTGAGATGTGCTTTAAAAGGGAAGCACGTGACTTAATAGAAGAGATTTCTCTTAAGAGGTTTGGATTCAACAGGTAAAACAGTTTGTTAGGGGTGGTTTTTTTTGGCAAATACTGGGTATCATTTCTGCACAGAAGGCTAAGGGAGAGATTGAGAGCAACACTCTCCTGGCAGTGCCCAAAGCCAAAGTACACCATCCCCCACATACGAGAGCAATCACTCCATTGTTTGTAGTGGTCCTCTCCAAAATTGTAATTCAAAAAGCTTGCCTTTTTTTAGCCAAAGGACCTTCTGAAGACAGCAGGAAGAACCATTCACAGCAACAGAGCAACTCTGCTTTCTCCTACCCTCACTGTGACACCTGCACAGCCAAATGGTTAGCATCTCGAGTTTTGCATTAAGCCATAACAATTTCAACAGCAGTGACTATATGCTTATTTTTCGTACCTCTTGTGGATTTCCTAAGGCTTCTCCCAACATCTTCTCAATGTTCCTCATTATTGCCACTTTCTGATGAGCCTTTAATGGATATTCAATTCTCTTGGGGGTTGGGGCACCCTGAAATATCAAAAATAGCTCATTGCATACTTCCTGAATTGGCAGATTATTCCACCTTCTCCCAGCCACCCAGTTCTTCATACACCGCTTGAAAGGGAGAAAGTAGCTTTCAGCTTTAAAGCAAAGGATTTGGTGCAATGAAGTTCTCATATTGACAACATGTGCCAATACACCTCTACCTGAAAACGAATCCTCTGGGACAGAGCTATGCAAGCTGCACAGGAAGATGCTTGTACTCACCTTGTACCAGAAGTTCACAGTGATGGTAATCCCCCCATTCAGGAGAGACTCAATGTGGTGCCACCTGCATGGAAACCACACAGAAAAGAAAGGAAACTATTGCTGTAGCTTAAAGTGAAATACCTTGGATAGGTGAGTTCAGACAGCACTAGACAAGCCCTGCCCTATATCTCCATCACCAAGATCTCAGAACCACTGGAAAGTTCTCCTTATTTAAGTACAGAACCTTTTCTTGCACCCGTTAGTGGAGTACTCGCACAATAACGCGGTGTCAGGGGGAATTACCACTCCCATCCAGCAGATAGGAAGCAGAAGCACATTGGCTCAAGATATCACAGAAAATAATCACAGTTGCTAGAGAAGTCAAAACAAAATTCTCTTAAAAGCCAACCGAACACTTTAAGCAGAAGACCTTTTAAACCTGTTTGCTGGTCACTGTGCAGTCCTGCCATCCTTCTTACCAGTACATAGGTATGTAGAGCACATCCCCTGGACCCACCACCGTCTCATAGCCAACCACGCTCTGGAAGTTCGGAAACTTCTCATAGTCAGGATTGTCAAAGTCCACCTAATAGAAGCAAAGATTAAGAAACTCAGAGGAACTTCCTGCAACGACAGTCCTCATTATTGGCTCTCAGTATCAACTCAGCCTAATCTTCCCTATATGACTCTTACATTCCCATTATTGTCTTAACTCCATTGCGAGACGTTGCAGTACCCCCGAAGTACCACCAACCTCGACAGGAGTCCTGACATTTGTCTCTGAGTAAATCTGAGTCTGACCAAGTGATCAATGAAACAGAACAGAGAAGGTAGCAAGTGCAGCCCAGTTGTGCTATCAGTAAGGAAATGTTTATAGCCCTAGCACTTGCAAGTCAGGACCAGACACAGAAACATCATCAGTCCTTCCATCTGTTCTCAGTGCACTCACTAGTTAACAGATCTGAACATAGGTTTTACAAAAGATCAGCAAGTGGTGTGGCTTCCTCCCACCTAGCATCCTCACAATCGCCCTTTTTTGGCATGGTGCAGAGAACAGATCTGCTACTCTCACCTGGCTCTGTCTGTCGCACGGATGGTGCACAGGATAAGGGTAGAGGCATTCAAACTGATCAGGAGGGAACAGGATACATCTCTTGTAACCTTTAATCTGAGCAAAGAAGTTCTGCTGCTCATCGTAATGAGCTGGTGTCACATTCCCTACAGAGATTGAAAAGATCATAGATACTGTCACGTACAGGGTATGAAAGATGGAAGCAAGTTACATCCTTTGCTAAAGACAGTAAACACACTCCCACATATTCAGAAAACTAAACAAGGAAAATGACCACAGTAATATCAGAAACTGATCACACTATCAGTCAGCCTTTATTAAGCAGTTGCTACTCCACTTAATTTCCATTCTCAATCCAAGTTCAGCAACTTGTGCTCTATAAGATTAGGATTTCCAGCTTGTTTCCATGAACAGCAGATGGTGAAAGTTGATGGCAAGCTTTTTCATAAAATACTCTGTTTAGACGACAAGTTGTGAAATGGACTTTCAAAAATTATTAGTCTAGAGAAAAGGAGTCTAACAGTCTGATTCTGAAAAAAGTCCTAGTAGTTTTGCAAGACAACAAGTAAACAAGTCTCTCTGTCATTGGGGCTCCCAATAGCACCTCCTCCATCTGAAGAGTTCTGAAACTTAACTGTCACCACTAGATCTTAAATTTAACCAAATCTTTAAACACAGTGGGGCATTTTGTACCCCTCACAACTACGTTTTCCAGGCTGTTTGCCAACTCAGATATAACTCTTTTAGCTTGCTCTTTATACATTTTCACTAAAGAGCATTAAGATAACTGTTAACCCCACAGCTTCACTAAATATATCACACAATCACATGCTCCTGTAAAGACACTCTTTTTTCTAGCACATGCTGGTTCAAGACAATTCCTTGGTTCTTGCATATAACTTGTTAATAATAGGACTTTAGTGATCATATTATCATCTGTAGAGAAGTGTTGGTGCAGTGCTTTTATGTGAAGTTCTCTTCTCTCAGCTAGTAAGACAAGTGGCAAAGACAAACTACTGTGAGTATGACTTGTTGTAAAGGGGAAAAAACATGTGCTGTCAGAACTGAACAACCATGAATTGCTGAGTAATTATAACTGGACAATTATAATTAGATGTGATAGCCACATTGATTATAGGCCATTTCACTTCACAAAACTGTGGATGTTCCTTGCTCA
This sequence comes from Leptosomus discolor, assembly GCF_034619465.1. Taxonomy (NCBI): domain Eukaryota; kingdom Metazoa; phylum Chordata; class Aves; order Leptosomiformes; family Leptosomidae; genus Leptosomus; species Leptosomus discolor. The sequence continues at coordinate 22,149,461 of NC_141396.1, read as the reverse complement.
GTTATCGAGATTACTTTCTACTACAATGCTCTCCTTGTTAACAGCATAGTAGTACCTCTGTTTTCTAAGGCACCAGCCCACAATCCAAATCTCCACAGGGATTTGGAATTCCACTCTATCCAGATATTTTTAGGATTTATCCATCTTCAAGTTCTCCAGTGCCCTCTAACCCCCCAAGGAGAAATTCAGCTCTTAACTGAAAGAGAATTCCTCTCCACAGTGTACCAGCTCAAATAAGAACAAATGCCTCACCGAATAATCAACATTTCCTCCTAGGTAGACATTGGGTATGCTAATAGAAGCCCAGAAGACTCACTTTGCTCAACTTGCAAACCCTTTTGCATTTCTAACCTGCAGACTCCGAGCATTTTAAATCTACAGCATCTGAAGCATTCAAACAATAAACACGTCTCAGAATATGATTAGCAATTACTGAAAACACATCCCTACCGGCACCACGCAGTGCCTTTCCACGAGCAGATTACATCCAGGCATTCACAGTACCTCTCTGGGGAAACACAGGCTATTCCTCTGGTTGTTTCCGCTCCATAACCCAAGTTAAGTCGTGCCAACAGTCCCCTCCCAACCCAAAGCTTTAAACTGTCTGCTCTGAAGAACACTTAGAAACCAGTGGAAAATCCATCTGAAAGACCTTCTGGAACTGAAATACTGCTGAACAAATCTTCTTCCCTTCTCCTCCAGTTAGAGGAAACTGCTTACCTTCCATACCAATAAGAAGCAAGTTAGAAGTCAGTTGACCCCAGCCACGTTTCCCTTGCTGCTTGTTAATCCAGTTCCAGTTGAAGCCAAGGAAATCCACCACAATCTTCCTTCCAACTGTGTCATTCAGGGTTTGTTGCAGATATAGCCTGTGTTTTCCCAGAGACAAGCAGAAATCAAGTATTAAGCTTTGTCATGAACATAAAGACATATCTCTGCATCTCTTCAGAGAGATTTCAAAACAACGAGACATAACTCCTACAGATTCTGTTCTATCACTACACACCATAAACACCTGTGGAAGGAAACAGTTTCAAAAAGTCCCCAAACTTTGCTGAAAGATTTTCTGGTACAGAAGGGAACTGAACTCAGTTCTGCTTGAACAATCACAAGAGAAAAAGAGAATTTTAGAGCAAGAACAAGCCCCTTGCAGTGCAGGAGGAGGAAACTGTAAACAGGCTGGCCATCACCAAACACACACATGAATAATCCCCAGATAAATGCCACCACTTATCTGCGATAACAGTTACCTCTTCTACTGTAAGTGCATGAGGGCAAAAAGGGGCTCAGGAAACCCAGCCCATTTCAGTTTCAAGTAACTTTGAAGCCACGCTTACATTTAGACATAGAGGATCAGAGAAATCAAGCACCTGTATTAACAATCGCAGTATTACAGACTACTGTACACAATGCTGGAAGGAAAATGCATTTTTAGGCTCAAGGACTGCCTTCTCTCTTGGAAAAGCACACCCAAAACTGAGAAAGAAGATAAAGGCACAGACAAGAAGTGTACATGGACACAGAGCTGCTTCCAGTTAAGACACAATTAAGCATCTGTAAATCCTTTCAGAGGGCTGGTGACTGACAAAGTTAACTGAGGGTTTAAGTACAGTTGCTAATAGTTATGTTCTGTATAAACGTGAAGCTCCTCTCGGTAACTTACAGCTCTGTTAGTGCATAGGCCATCACCACCAACAAATACACTGCATGTCTGTGATCTTTTCTCATCTTTCTGAACGAGGGTTAGCACCAGCTGCCTTGGTATTCTGGAAAAAAGGCTGAGTGCCATAGCCTGTACCTTTTCATCAGATAACCGAGCTCCTCTGCCAATACCACAGTCTGCCAAAATGAAGTGAAGCTAAAGGCTTTCTCTATGCAAATCCTGCCTCGGACTGAGGGGAAAAAAAATAAATATCTGCAGACAATGTGAACAGTTTGATTAACTAATGGTACGACTTTTTTAATCAGGTAACAAGGCTGCTGTCAGCTAGCAGCCCTGCAGGAAAAGCAGTGCTATTAAAAAAAAAAAACAAACAAACAAAAGTTTGAGAGGTTTTAATCATCACCCCTCACTGAAGAGAAACTTACCCCCTACTTAGACCTGCAGAAACAAAGAAATCTCCACATAGCACTTACCTCTCAGCGCTCCCTTTTTGTTGTATTTCTTTGAGTCTGTCCACAAACTCAGCAAACTTCATCTCTTCCCTGCTCGACTTGGGTTTGAAGTTCTTAAAATTGGCCATCTTCTTCTCATCATAGTACAAAAACTTGTGTGTGCTGGCACTATACACTGAGAAGTCCCCATTGCCAATGTTTTCCTGGAGGTAGTCCAGGTCCCATTTCAGCGCAGGATAAACCAGATTCGTATCTGTCAGCACCACCGGCTCCTGGAGAGAAACAGGAAGGTTGTTGATTCAAGGACCTCCTGAACTTGAGAATGATCACACTCCTTACTGCAACCACACAAACCCTCTCTGAAAATGTGGAATTGGAAAAGGCATTTAGAGTAATCCGATACCTTGGTCTTGGGAGAAAAACAAGAAAAACACACTACAAAGTTTTAAGAAAGCAGTGGCCTGCTCCTATAGCAAGCTCCTGGTAGCAATGGGGCAGATTCCACTATCTACTCAGCTGATCTCTAGCACATGAGATTAGACAAACAGTGGCTGGGAACAGTTCTGTGCCTGCTTGGTCCTGCCACGTAGCAAGGAGACACAGTAGATTCTCTCCGGCCACTTCCAGCCTCGGCCGTGAAGAGGCAAATGCTGGCACAAAGATAACTCTGAATCCAGAAACAGAGACAGCAGTCTTTTCTCAGAGGGCCCGGCAGACAACCTTCAGCCATCAAACAGCTTACATTACCCCACCTCTTCTACACCAAAAAAAGAACCACTACAAAAGGACGTCACCTACCAATGGTAGGCAACCTAAACAAGAATGACAGCCGCTGTGTTTGTAAGCTGTGCCTCCACAACTTCCGTTCTCGCAGGCTTTCTTTAAAAACAACAACTAGCAATCCTACCACAACGAGACTGAGCTTGTCCAGAACCAATACAGGAGCTGCTACGGCAAGGCAACCTTCACTTCTGGGGTCACTCTCGCTTAGAAAATAACAAGTATGGGCCTATGGCTTTACACAACATTTCCACGATTTCCGTCTGGACAACAAAGCACTTAAAGCAAACGTTTCCTGCAAATTTCACAACTCAACACTGTGGCACCGAAAAGAAACAGTGCGGGACACCGGCACGACCGAGGCCGCGCGGGGAGCAGGCACGGCGGGCGCTCCGCGGCAGACAGCGCGGTAGCCCAGAAGGACAGAGCCAGGACGGGGAGGCGAGTGCACCTGGGACGGCATCGGGACCCGGGAGAGCCCCGTACTCTGCGGGCCCTGCTCTGCCCGGCCTGACAGGCAGGGCCGGCAGCCACCGCGCCGCGAACAAGCCTGTGGGCCCCGCCGCAGCCCCCGGGCCGGGCCGGGCCGGCGCTGCCCACTGCACCTCATTCTCGATGAGCTCCTCGGCACGGGGGTCGCTGTGGCTGAGCCGCGGGATGGGCCGCGTCTCGAAGGAGTAACGACGGAACTGGGAGTCGCTCCAGCCGGGTCCTGCCCCTGCCGCCACCGCCGGGCCCTCCCGGCAGCCCGCGGCCGCCGCCGAGGAGGAGGCCGCCGCCATCACCTCCGCCACCGGAAAACCCGGAACTAGAAAGCCGGAAGCGGAAGTTGCCCGCCCATGGCAACGACGGAAGCCAAGGGAGAAGGCGGGAGGCGGAGGAACACCATGGAGAGGTCCGGGGGGAGCGGAGGCGGCGGCGGCGGCGAGCAGCGCCCCCGCGCGGGGGCAGATTGGGGCGGACTCTGCTCCCCTCTGCGTTTTGGCCCTTTCCGAGGGTTTTGGACATGCGCGGGAGCTGGGAGCACGCGCGGGAAAAAGTCCGCTCCCGAGAACAGAGCAGATCGTCTGCGGAGCCCCGTGCGGGCCTTGGGGGCCCTCGGCGCTGGGCCCCGCCTCCCGCTGTGAGCGGCCGGCCGGCGGGCCCGCCCTGGAGGGGCAGAGCTGCTCCGGGGGGCGGCCGCGGCGGGCCCGCAGGGCGGGCCGTCCGGGGCCTCGGCTGGTCGGCGGGAGGCGAACAGCTGCGGTTCGCGCCTGAGAAGTAGCAGTTTCATTAACGCTTGCTGGAAGAGAGCGTCCGTAGCGCAGCTCAGGGTACCTGACACCCGCCTAATGCAACCTATTTTGCTCTGTTCTTCCGACATTTATTAATATGCTTTAGCTTCTGGGAAAATGAATGCCCCCCCCCCGCCCTTTAAACCTACAGTGCTACTGCGGTACAGGTTAAGAAACATTTTTACAACGTCTTTGCAAACATACTTGGGTGCTAGGAAGTTTGAGCCACGTCCGTGGAAGACTCAAATGTAAGCCAGAAAGCCAACACCCAGCGGTGAAGAGCCGATGTAAGGAGCAGCCGACCATGGTCGTGACCTGCAGCGAGGTCTGAGCCCAGACTGATGGCGCAGCTGGGAGCTGAAGGTCCCCACTTCCAGCGCGACGCCACTGTCCTCAAAGCGCTGCACACTGCAGGGGGAACAGGCACTCCACGCTACTCCGTGGAAAACGCAAGCATCCTCTGCACTGGGCGGCTGGGCTCTGAGTGGTGACTGCATTAAATAACCAATGGACGTACTAACTTTACTGCATACTTGGTTGTAGGGGAGCTGGCTGAGTTTAGACACTGCCCCTAAAACAACACGATGAGGTCTTTCTTTGGGATAAGTGAAAGGATCCTACTCCAGCCTGTGGCAGTGCCCCCTCCTCAGGCATGCTCTGTACCACGGATATTTTTGTGGTTCATCACTGTCTTTGTTCAATTAGTAGGTTTACAAGTAATGTTGTTATTAGAAAGAATGTCTTCAATGACAAATTGTTCGTGATATTTTTTGATCTGCAAAGGTTTATAATGTAGATCGTTATAGAGACATTACCCATTATGGCTGATGTGAATAACTGAAGGAAAATGAGTTCAACTACCACAGAGTTTACATAATGAAGTAAACTGCAAAATCCTTTAATGTGCATATTGATTTTATCTACAATAATATATCGCTTACGTTTCAAGAATAGCCTCGCTAAATTAACATGCCATTTCAGCCGTTTGCTTCTCCCTGGCCCCACGGAGACAAGACGATTACATTCGGATATTAACTTTAATAATATTGATGCTGATACCAAGGAGGCAATTTGCATAACGCTGCCAGCCAGGGCATCGATCCCATTGAGCATCGACTGGCTGCTCCGCGGGAGGCTGCCCCGCGTCCGGGAGGGAAAACCTGCCATAAATTCCCCTGTCCCCGCTTCAGGCGATGACAGCCAGAGCGAAATATCGCACCCCTGCCCCTTCCGGCCATTAACTCTTACGCCAATACTGTAACAACGGCGGCTGACTAAGCAGTGCTCCGGCCAGCGGGTTCTACTGCGCAGCGCAGCCCGTGGCTGGGCCCGCCCCACCCCCGCTGTGGCCCCGCCCCTGTCCGAGGGGCGGACGCGTCCCTACCGGCCACCGTCGGCCGCGCCTGCGCGGTGGAGGCGATGGCGGCGGCCGGGCTCCGCGGTGTCCTCTGGCAGCGGGCGGCCGCCCGGCTGTGGGCGGCGCGGGCCGCCGCGGCGGCGCCCCCGGGGGCGCGCGCGGGTGAGCGGGGAGAGGGAAGCGGGGGGGGGGGGGGGGGGCTCGGCCGAGGCGGATGTCCTTGGGGCGGCGGGCCGGTGCCTCCGGGGCCGGGGCGTGAGGGCGGCCCGACCTCCCCGGCCTGGCTGTGGTTGCCACCGGGGCCCGCGCCCACCCCGCCCTGTTGCTCTCCCGCCAGCCTCGGAAATGTCCAAGGATCTGCTGCCTGGGCCGTACCCCCGGACACCGGAGGAGCGCGCAGCCGCCGCGAAGAAGTACAACATGCGGGTGGAAGACTACGAGCCCTACCCTGACGACGGTTTCGGGTGAGCTGGGGGGGGCCGTGCCCCGCAGCCAGGGTGCAGGCTAAGGCCAGCACCTCCCGGCTTTGTGGGGAGGTACTGCAAGCTGGCAGTCTCCGTTGAGTGCTTGGAGGCGCTGTGTTGTGAGCTTAGAGCTTTGAAGGCACACGTCAGTGTTTTAAAACAGATGGAATGCGTTGGAGGCCCGTGTGAATAAAATACTGTATGAGATTCTTCATGTGCTGTTGTGATGCAAGGCTAAGACAGATGAACTGGATGGGCAGTATCAAGAAGAGTGTGGCCAGCAGGTCGAGGGAGGTTATCCTCCCCCTCTACTCTGCCCTGGTGAGGCCACATCTGGAGTTCTGTGTCCAGTTCTGGGCCCCCCAGTTCAAGAGAGATGAGGAACTACTGGAGAGAGTCCAGCGGAGGGCTATGGAGATGATGAGGGGACTGGAGCATCTCTGTTATGAGGAAAGGCTGGGAGACCTGGGGCTCTTTAGCCTGGAGAAGAGAAGACTGAGAGGGGACCTTATCAACACTTATAAATATCTAAAGGGCGGGTGTCAAGAGGATGGGGCCAGGCTCTTCTCAGTGGTGCCCAGTGACAGGACAAGGGGCAACGGGCACAACCTGGAGCACAGGAAGTTCTGCCTCAACATGAGGAAAAACTTCTTTACATTAAGGGTGACAGAGCACTGGAACAGGCTGCCCAGGGAGGCTGTGGAGTCTCCTTCCCTGGAGATACTCGAAACCTGCCTGGATGCAGTCCCATGCAACCTGCTCTAAGTGTACCTGCTTTAGCAGAGGGGTTCTGGTAGGAGGGACTGGATGATGGTAGCATTGTGTGATTCTGTGAAAGGCATTTCTGGAATAAAGGTTTCAGGAGATGTTTAAATGTTGAGGAATACTTTGATGTGTGCAAAATGCAAGACTACCTAGGTTCTGCATTTAAGTTGCATTTTCTTCCAGCTAGTATAGCCCAAAAAGGCCACTTTGAGGAGCACTGTTTGTTACAATGACTGGTATCAAGGTGATGGTTGTTGTGCTAGTTGCATGTATGTGTTTAAAACATTTATATATGTCGGAGGTATAAAACCGGTGATGCTTAAGTCTTTGATTTCCATAGGCTTATCCTGTAGTGTCTCCTACAAAACGTATCTAAATTAATACAGTTTTCTTGTATGTTGGGTTTTTTGTCTGTTTCTTACAGGTATGGTGACTATCCTAAGCTCCCTGATAAGTCTGCTCATGAGAGAGACCCCTGGTACCAGTGGGACCAGCCAGATATGAGGCATAACTGGGGAGAGCCGGTAGGAATGCTAGTAGCACTTTTCATTATGATTACAATGCTACTGTTACTAGATACTAACATGCACATCTTATTAGTGCTTTCTGTTTGATTCTTTGTGTAAGTGCATCCTCAAGTGCAGGTGTGTGTTGCCTGTGCAAGCAGGGACAGTCAGTTGGAAGGAAACTTAGGCTATGGCCATCAGGGTAAATAGTTTTAAAGTGCTGAGGAGTGTTAACCTCTTATTACCTATGGGGAGGGAGACTTTACAAACTTCAGTTTCCCTGTAGGAGTAGGAAAGTCTCGTCCATTTTCTTTACCTGGTCTGACTCTGTATGAGAGCTTATTTCAGAATAATTTAGCGAAGAAGTCATTGTTTGAGTAGAGTCCTTTTTGTACAATGGAAGTAGCTGTTGCTGCTTTATTACTCCAAGGTTATTTTGGGATAGAATACAAATAAGGAGTTTTTCTCAAAAGAAAGTTTGCAAGGTATCCTTAAGAGAAATGGATGACTAGAGCACATGTGCTAACTTTCAGTATCTAAGTTCCTCAGCCCCTCATCAGGAGGTACTTTTCACTTAGTGCCTGGTCTTTCTGTGAATGACTGCAATGTAACTGTGATTACTGAACCTGGCAATTGGCTGGAGCTCTCCCTCATGAAAGTAGAGATTATGTAAGCATGTGTATGTGCTACATCACAGTATAAATGTGCAAGAGCATCATAGTACGTGTGCCATGGTAAAGTCTGAAGTGCATGTTGTAATGACTGTAGAAGTGCATGAAAAAAAACGTCGTGATTCTGCTGTTGTGGTGCTGGGTACAGGAAGGCTCGTGTAGGTACCCTTATGCAGGGGATTGGCAGCAGGGGGCCAGGTGGAATATACTGGTGTGTCCCAGGTGTCAGCAGCTGTCTCTGTGTAGGCAGCTGAATTCTGCTCAGTCTGGCTCTCGGAGTTTGATAGTGAACGGCTGTCTATGCAGAGGGGAAAGCTGGGGAACCACAGGCAGTGTTTGAGCTGCAAATTAACGAGTTTCCTGTTTCCGTTAGTGTGAAAGGAAGACTCCAGGCAGAACGTGCTTAGGACTTCCCTACATAGGCTTCAAGGCAGAAGCTTAAATGCCCTTCTGCTTCAATTGGGAGGGGCGTTAGCTTGTTACCAGCCCTGCTCTGGTCACAGAGTAACAGTAGCAGGTGCTCTACCTGTTTTGAGGAACCAGCTTCCAAGTGGTGGGTAGGCTCCTTTGTTTGAAAGAACACTGCTACTTCTGTTTGGGTGTGTGACTGGATTGCTGTAGATGAGGGTACTGATTTATACCGTGCCTTTTTAGCAGTGCAGGGGAACAAATCTGAGGTGGGGTGATTATGTATATAAATACAAGCTGCTGCTATCCTGTAATTAAGTATATTGCCTGCTATGAGCATGGGATGGAATTTGGAGTCCTGAGTTTTACTGTAAGTGATGACTTGTTGTGACTGTAGGTAAATCACTTACCTCTTCTGTGGCTTTATCTCCACTTGCGAGGTGGAGATGATACAACTTCTGGCAGTTTCGTGAATGCCGTACAGTACTTCTTCACTTGACAGAAGCAGCTTGAGCACTGTTGGTGAATGTGCAGCCGTTTTCCTTTGTTCTTCAGATGCACTGGGACTTTGACATGTATATTCGGAACCGTGTTGATACATCCCCCACTCCAATTCCCTGGCACACCATGCGCAAACACTTCCTTGTCTTTTTGAGTACCATGCTGATCATGTTTGGTCTTGGACAGATCTATCCGTCTTACAGGCCTGTGGTGAGTGACACCCTTGGGGAAAGGGAGGAAGAGTAGCTGTGTTTCTTGTCACTGCCCATGCCCAGAAGAGTGGTTTTGCTGAAACCGTGCGATGAGTGTGAATGCAAACCCCTCCTGCTGGCAGGGGCTGGGCCACGGGATGTCCTGTGGCCTCATGCAGCCTGAGTTGTTCTGTTGACTGGCTTGGCTCAGCTCACAGGTTCTGTGTCGCAGGGAGCACTTCCCGTTCACAGGGAATGAACTAATCTTAAGCAATACTTCTTACCGTATGTATCCCTTCTTTGGTCTAGGTATTCTCCTTCCATGTGTGCGTCTTGTTCAAGGGATAGGCTTTATCTCTTCTATTGCCCTGGTTTTGGGTGGTTTTTTTTAGTTTATCTCATGGTCTGGATCATTTGGAATGTACTTCTGAGAAATACATCAGAAGACACAAACAGCTTTTGCAATATATTATCCTCATGCTGTGAGATGAACTGTTGGCTCACTAAATGCAAGACCACCTTGATATTTCTGTTAAAGGACATGGGTTTATACAAAGAGCTCTGTCCCTGAATTTACTTTTGTAGTACTCTAATTTTCCTGCTGAAGCACTTAAATAGAAGTTTGAGTTGTAAATGACAAGCCTTGATTTGGGTGGGGGTGGGATGGGATGAGACATTTTTCCCTTACTCCTTAATTTACTTGGGGAATGTGGTGAATTTGCTAGTCTTTCTCTCTCCTTGCAGGCACCGAAGCAATATCCTTTCAACGACCTGTATCTGGAGAGAGGAGGAGACCCCAATAAAGAGCCACCAGTGGTGACGCACTATGAAATCTGAAAGTTGTTGAAGTGCTACGTTTCTCCTGGGCCAGCTCTGCTGGGGATGGCATCTTCTCTAGTGTTCACTATGGCATATGTTAATGCTTGTTCTTCACCGTTCAGCCACTAACTGCAGTGAAATATATTGATGATACCTGCTGTGCGAGTTGTCCTCTGTTGATTTGAGAAGGCTAAACAATGGCCAATGAAATTGAATGACCTTTGCCATTTTTTTGAACAGGGCAAAGTCCTGAGTGTAGTCCTAGGACTGCTGCTAGTTTGTGTACCCTGGGCACAAACGTTCCTTAGCTAAGCCTGTTTTTGTAGGAGATACTGCCCGCTGCCAGGTGGCTCACTGCAGGCGCCGCTTGGAGTTGAACTGAAATGCTGTCATTTAATGTGAAATGACAAGAACCAGACTGGCAAGTGCCAGTGCTTTGGAGTCTCGTACTGTGTGAATAACTGTTCGTCCTTACTGGGATTTGGCTTTGACCTCTTCCTGTCTAGATGCCCTCTTCAGTGAAGCTTGCACAGCCAGTAGGGGGCACTAGCGAGGCCCAGAGCCTTGCAGCGCACAGCGTGACGCTGACAGCAGAGCTGTGAGCAGCAGTGGTAGGAAAAGGCCGACAAGCAAGTCCAACTCTGGCCAGACCTGTTCTGCGCCTGGGCTTTGGTCCCAGAGCACAGGTGCCCAAGTTGGTCCTGTATGGCCTGAGCTCATCCACTGGGACTGGAGTTATGTCTGACCCACGAAATCTGCCTGTCCTGCTGTATGCCGCTGGTGTAGGGCCTCCTATGACTTCATCAGCAGTTTGCTTGGGAAAGTTTTATGTACAATTTATTAAGCTCCTAGATTTTTCCAGCTCCACTCGTCCCTTAACATAAGTTTTTCCCCTTGTTACTGGAGGAGACAGTACCTTTAGTACTGATTTGCAATGAAAGTTCTCTCGACTCCCCTGTGCTTTCCTAGACCCTACTGTTTGGCTACAGGAGGGGGTGATCACAGAAGGCTAAGGGCTTGGGCTGTTCTGGGTGCTTCCATAAGCTGGGTGCTGTGCTCTGCTTTCAATTCCCTGTCATGACTCAGTGTTGTGCTTTAAGAGAAGCAGGTATTTGAAGATAGTGAGTTGTGATTTTTCAACCTATAAAGATTTTTTTACCCCAGATTCTAAAGGACAGTTAGCTTGATCTCTGTGAGGGGTTTCTGTAAGGGTTTGTGTTCAAGGGAGTTACATGACTGAATGCTAGGAAATACAAATATTTATGTGTAAATAAAACTAACCTCTTTGGAGGTCCTGAACAATCACCATTCCTCCTGGCTTTTGTAAGCTGTCACCTTCTCGTTACAGAAATGCTTACCTTTAAATTACAGATAATTATATTTTACGCCAGAAGTGTTTTTAAAGATTTTTTGAGCTGTGGCGACCTTGGAAATGGAATTCTGTTACAAAGTGTTGTGCAGGGGAAGGCACTCCTTAGGGATACTTCAGTAAGAATCACCATTCTACAGCAGTTATGTGACAGCACTGTATATCATGTTGTGAGGGTTGTGAGAGTCTTCAACTGAAAGTGAAAACGATCAGGACAGTAATGGCTGTTGTATCTTGGTGTATGTAAAGTGATGAGGCAGCAGTTGCACAGAGGCAGGTTGGGGCCCATCCAGCTTACTGTACTGCCTACACCCGGCTGCCCTGCCCCAGCGTTTGCTGCCTCCTGGTTTGGGGAGTTTCACATCAAGTCTGTATCTAACCAGTACCTTAACGATGTTTTTCTTCATGGAGAAGGTGTAATGGGTTGGGCGGAGAATATGGCTCGGAAATCCTTAAAAATGGGGTTTGTAGGTAGCAAACTTTCTTAGAACAGGAGAGAGGTGAGGGAAGGAGGTCTGAGCTCTTCTGCATATTTTTTTTCTTTTCCCCGGCAGCTAAAATGCTTTTAGGAAAATACATTCCTAAGCCGTCTGCCTTTCCCTTCTGCGTGTCCTCTCAGGAAGCCTGGGGCAGAGTTCTTCGGAGGGGGGTGACTTCAGAGGCAGCAGGCCCCGGCTCCCGTTACGGTGTTCCTTGGCCTACGGCACGAACCATTTCGGGTTAGTGGGCGGAGCAAATTCAAGTATCTTAAAAAGAGAAAAGGCGCCCAGCAGCCTTTTGGCTTGGGAGCCCCGTGCTGAGCCCCGGCTGTTGCCGGGGCCTTGCTCGCGGTGCCGCAGCGGAGGAAGAGACACCCCGAACCCGGCCAGGAGAGGCGGACAGCGCCGCCCGCGCGCACACGCGCTTTCGGGACGCACCCAAGGGGCGGCAGCGACCAGACCCCGCAAGGGGACGGGCTCCAGCACCCCTGTCGGCGGGGACGGCTCCCACTCTGTGCCGCCGCCCCGGCGCCCGGAGCTCCCGCCGCCGACCGAGGCTGGCGCCTGCGCAAGCAGGGCGGACGGCGCGCGTTGCCGCTGGCGCCGCGAGGGCGGGGTCACAGGCGGTGCTTCGCGGGCGGGGGCATTTCGGCTCCTGGCGGCCACCGTCGTGAGCACTTGGCTGCGGGAGCCTGTCGGGCTTGGGTCGGCGGCGCGGCGGGGACGGCCAGCGAGCCGGTAAGGGCTGCCGCCCGACCTCCCTCCTCCCCTGCCGCATCTGCTCCGCTCGGCCTGATGAGAGCGGCTGCTCCTGCCCCGGCCCTCGCGCCCCTCAGCCCCGCTACCGAGGGCGCGGGCCCGGGAGCCGCCCCCGGGCCGGGCCCATCCCCGCCGGCGGCGCCCCTGCCCTGCCGCGCCCCGGGGCCGGACCCCTCGCCCCCGGCCCTCCCCCACCCCGGCCTGCTTTGCTGCCCTGCTCGCCCTGGTGTCGCTGTGCTGGCTCCGTCCCCAAGTCCGTGGCTCCGTCCCTGCCCCGGGAACCCGGGAGCTTGCTTCCCCTCCGCCGGCTTCTGGGCAGCGGCAGGCGGGGAGCGCCTGGGGGGAGCGAGGCTGTTTGACCTGGGCCGCGGAGAGGCCTCTGGCGTAGCCGAGAGCCTCTTTTGCAACAGCCGGTGTCCGAGGTCAACGCCTTCTTCCTGGACCGTCCCTCTTTTTCACTATCCTACAGTGTAATGCTGTTGTGTGCTGCAAGCTGACTAGGTACGTGCATACGCACTCCTCCCATCTGTGCAGTGCTGTGACACTTAGCAATAGCTTCTGAAAGTACTCGGAGCACAAGAAGTTTCTTTATATACCGTGGGAGCTGTCATGGAGGAATGCCCTGAGCCCTACCCTGCAACCCCGCCTTGCAAACACCAGCGATTAGCTGAGATTAGTGTCTCTGTGCCTTCTGCCCTCTGTAATCGGGGTTTATAACAAGCATGTATGACAACAGCCTGGCTATAGGATATTGGGGAGCTGTGAGAGTGTCAGGGCAATGCGAAGGGAAGGGGTAGTTCGAAGATTTTAAATGGATGCTGGGATGACCCTAGGATGGTTTGTGTCTTAACCATTGTGTCATGGCTGAGAAGCCTTTTTCAGTTCTTAGGGTGGCTGCTTGTCGCCTCCTGTCACCTTGGACAAGTCTTTTCTGTTTTGCCCGTTTCACCTTTAGCTAAGGGGAATCAGGCTATCAGCTCCTTTGTGTGCTGTGCTGGAAGTCAAATGTCAGCAGGAACTGCTCAAAGAGAGATGGTTGGGTGTCCAGTGGCAGGAGGAGGACTGGGAAAGTCAGTAAGAGGGGATTTCTGATTGACAGTATTTGGGTGGTGCAAGAGAGACAAGGCCTTACTAGAGTGATACCAGAGATGATTATCGTGGCATCTTTGAAGGTCAATTAGCTGATACAACAACAACCGCAGCCTTTTAGGATGCGTTGTAAGGCACAAGTATTTCAAGTTAGTGTAGGTGGGGAATTTTTGCCTCTGTCAGCATTGCTTGCATGGTCCGTCATGGTTTGAGATCATGTGTTTTTGCTTTTCACTCTTAAGCTGTGTGCTGTCCATTTCCCAGTGGTGGGGAGTGCTCTGACCTGCTGGGTTTTGCTTTGCAGTGTTACCTTTTAAGGACACGGTACAGGAAGCCATGGCTGGGGCAGGCTGCGGGGAAATGCTTCTTCTGTGTCCTGTGACTCCCGTTGGGGCTGAGGTTCGTTAATACGTTAGATCTGTAATCGGATGTCTGTAGAAGGAGGAGGAATTGTCATGGTTAATTAATTAGAGGTCCTGAGAAAAGCATGAGCTTTCTCAGAAGTCTTAGGTGCTATTTTGGGAGATGACAGCAGGTGGCAATCTCTCCCTAAAAAGTCTCATGGGGCAGAGTCGGGTGCTTGTGGATTTTTCTCAGGCAGCCACAAGAGGTTGCTAAAGAAGTTTTTCCTGCTTTAAGGCTCGTCAGTCCTGTCCTGAATACAGACATGCACAGTGTATAGAAGGATCGTTTCTCTAAGAGTAAGACTCAAATCAGGCTTTTTTTTTTTTTTTTCCTTCCAAACTCAAAGCCCACTGATTTAAGGAGGAGGTGCTGCTGTATCCTTGTAGAACCTCAGTTGCAGTGGAGCTAAACTGATAGGAGGTGCTTAAGAGATGGTGTGATACTGTGGTCTTGGCTTCTTACACATCTCCTGTGGGCCTTCTCAAGTCTGTTGGTACTACTGCTGCTTTGCCTTGAGGGCCAGGGATGCAGTGTACCTGTTCAATACCTATGATCCAGCACTTCTGCAGTTGTTCTGTTGATCTTGAGCCACTCTAAAAGGTGCCTTGTTTGCTTTCCTATGTCTGGGTGAGTTATCATGGGCAAGACACTTTACCTTCATGTTTACCTTTACACACTTAAGTCTGTGAAAAGAAAACAGTAATGTTGACTTTCTTGTGCAAAGTACTCTATTGACAAGAAAAACTGGACAATTGATCAGTGCTGTTCTGTGCATTTTTTTGTGGCTTGTCTTTGTTTGCCTGTTAAATGCAAATTGTGCCAGCCATGCAGTCAGCCAGCACAGAGCATAAGGAGTGGGAGCTTGTACCATTCACCTGGGTAAGTTTGTGATGATTGTGCTCTTCATTGCTTCCTCACCAGCTGATTTACTAGAGGGAAAAGGTTTCTTGGCCTTTGTCTAATAATGTTCTCAAAAGCCAAGAAGCAGCGAGGCCTGTATGTACAGCCAGCTCTTACAATTGATGGATTGTAACTGGAGAAGGAAGAGGCAAGAAAGGGCCTGGCAAGGAACATACAGGCTGTCCTGCTCCCCCACATCAGTGGGGTCAAGTGGTGCTTTGTGCAGTAGTAGGCTGTTGCTAGAATATTTACCTGACTCCTCCTGGTTGAAGAGAGGACAGTTCCTGAGCTAGTATGGGAGACAGATGAGTGGGAACTGGAACTTTGTGGCAGAGAGAATGTGATGTAGCCCTAATGAGTACTCTGCAAAGTGTGTGCTGGAAGACAGGAAAGTAAGCTTTAGAGGTCTGTTATGGTGATGAGGAGGAGGTGACATTTCCATGTCTGCCTGAGGAAGTAGTTGCATTTGTCTTATTGTACAAGAGTTCTGTTCAGATTGCTCTGGGCCTCAGCTAAGTTGGGATAAGTTTAATGTGAGAATAGCGATAGGCACTTTGAGCTTTGGGAGATACTACTGCAGACTAATGCTAAAAAGCATTAAATAAATTCTAATCAAACAGCATACCCTGATAGTGCATGGGGGAGAGCTTCTGACTGGTGATGGAGAAGAAACCCAAAAAAGAGTATGGAGTTATTAGCCAGGAGGTTCAAGCCGAAGAAGCAATGCTGAACAGATTTCCCTGTGTGTGGGCCTCAGGAGGCCATAGCTTCATATAAGCCACAAAATGACGTAAGGCTTTTTCAAAGCTGGTTGGTTGGGGTTTTTTTGGACCATTTAGCCAGACCACAGCAAGCTGCCTTTATGAACTTGGTTACAAATAAACACCCATACTCTGGCCTGAGTAAGGCCAAACTGTGAAGCACTGGCACTTGCAGCCTTGCGTCTGAAGAGAAGGCCATGTGATGCAGACTGTAATTTAACTGTCAGCCCAGCTAATACAGTGTCAAGTAACAAGGAGAGGTTAATCACAGCGAGCTGGCAAGATGCAGCATGTTTTGCTGTGCTGCCTGCTGACAGTTTTACTTTATTCAGCATGATATCATCTGAGTGCGTAGTTAGCAGCTCTGTTTAGCTAGAGTTAAAAGACTGCACTGCAGCCAAGCTCAAAAGGTTTAGGAACTGTTCATGAGAGTGACCCTGCTAGCCTGTGAATGGTATGTCCACACATCATTTATGTTACTGACATGCCTAGAAGGCCTGGGCGTAGTCTGGGATAGGAAGGTGCTGGGTGCTTTCTTCTCAGCAAGAACAGGATCTTATGTGGAACAATAATTCATATTTATACTCATTTTTGCAACCTCCGGGCTGCCTGCTGTGTTTGACTTTCAATTATCTCACTACATTGTTGCCCAACTAATCTCTCTCCAATGACATGTGGATATTGTGCTCCCATTTTACAGGTGTCAGTTGATCTATCCAGAGTAAATAAAAATAATTCTTGTCAGAGCTGAGATTGAAACCCGGCAGTTACTTCTGGATCACTTCTTCTCACCTTCTACCACTTACAGACTCAAGCAGAAAATCGAATTATTTTTTTCCTTTTGCTTCTCAGAGGAACGAGAACAAAGTACATTAACTGAATTGGCACATGATAGCATTGCACTTTGTTTTCTGTTGCCACGTCACTTTTCTGCTTGGAATTTAGCCTGCCCTGAGATTCCTTCTGCTCCCTTTTTGCCTATGTATGTACTGGCATTAGCTTGTTCAGAGAGAGCAACTAGTGCTTTGCAAATACATTTGTTTAAATTAATTTCTGCAGCTGATTTAAACCAGCCTGGACTGAAGACTTGAGTATGTTAATTTAGACCCCCTTCCTTTTACTGAAACTCTCCTGTGATTGGAGTATACGAAAAAAGAGAGCTGTATATGAAAGAAAGTCTGAGATCAGACAGCTGAGATTGTTTGGGGTTTTTTTGATGAACTCTAAAATACCCTAATTCATTCCTGTGAAACTGTATTCACTAGCTCAAGAAGTAACAAGTAACCTCTCTCTATTGAGAACAATTTGTTCAGTAGGTACCTTTGTAAGATGGATATTTTGTTACTGGTATGATTATTTTCATGTTGACTGTATCCAGCTATTCTAACCACTCTGTGAAATTTCTTCTAGAGCCTGGAAAATGAAGCTAAAGGAAATTGAGCGAACAGCTGTCCAGGCATGGAGTCCAGCAAACAACCACCCCATTTATCTAGCAACAGGTAAATTTCTTCACAATTTGTGAAAATTAAACTATGAGTCACAGAGAGATTTTATGTAGAGTTGTATTTGCTTTAACTTTCAACAATTCCCACTTTAATAATCTCTGGAAAACTTCCAGGCAATATACTGAAAACGTTACAACCTTAATTTTTTTTTAAAGTAACTGGAGAGGATTATTCGTATGCCCAGCTTTGACACCGTAAAGGCCAGTGACTTTTTCAAAGAGTGAATACATGGCTTTTTTGATCTAACTTGTAATTAAATCTTTATGGACTCCAACACCTGCTTACTGTAAAAATTAGAACAAAATAAGATAGGTTACTTGGTATGTCTATGGAAAAAAAAAGTTCATTCTAATCATGCTCATTTAAGCTCACTTTTACTTCGTAGGTCTCCAGACATTATCATGTGGTTTGGCAATCAAATAAGAAAAATCTCTTCTCTCTGAAGTTGCATGTTTTGGTTATCATTCAATTTTCAGTATTTCTGCAATACCTTAAATTTGCATTTTGTTGATATTATTCATTGTTATAATAAATTTATTTCCTGAAGCACAAAGTCAGCCTGTTCATGAGTTGGCAGTGGGCGAGTTTAGTGTCTGTGGAACCAACAGCTTGGGTTGTCTGCCCAACATGACAACTATTCAGCTTTGTCTCCTGCCTGGTTTGTGCAGCGCTGCCATGTTGTTTTACTTTTTTTTTTTTTTTTTTTCAAGGATGACTGTCAAAAGAAAGTGACAAAAGTTCGCCTGTTGCCTTAAAAGCAACTTTACCATTTTTGGGGTAAACGGTCTGGTTTTTGTTCCTCTAATAAGGACAGATTTTTGGTTGGATCAAAGGTCTTGACTTCAGTCTGCTTTAGATCAGAAACTACCTAGTTTCATAATTTGCACTGCTTTTTAATAGTCTCTTGGGCACTTTCCATGCCATAGGCAGTTACAAAGCACCTCTGTGGTAACTGTGTGACTATTTGCTAGGCAGTGTCCCATTAGGCAATGTTAAATCTATTTTTAGCTTTTATTCCATAAGCTAGGGAGAAGGAAGGAAGCCACCACTGTGTGACTGCTAGCTGTCCATGGATCATTGGGTAATATTTATTTGGCTAAGGTTGAAGAACTTTTGCTGTAGACCAGATTCAGAAGGTTTGATCAAGACATACGGTCATAGTTGAGGAGCAGTATTTGGGATCGTACTTGTAGCTGGGTTTCATCATGCGACTGCATTTGCAATTTAGGTAAGGACTTAATATCAGAAGCTTAGGTGGTCCTACCCTGGCAGGGGGGTTGAACTAGTTGATCTTTTGAGGTCACTTCCAACCCCTAACATTCTGTGAGTCTGTGATACGAAGCCACATATATGACTTATATTTATCCCAAGAGAGAAAGGTATTTGCACAACAGTGACCCTGGTGCCCAGAATTTCTTGAAACAGTTCTAATTTCTTTCAAAGTCTTTGTCGTAATTGTTGATTCTTCTTTTTGAGGTGTTCAAATATGTCCTCTCCTTGAACAGGCACAACCAAGTTGACTATCAAGAATAGGTTTCCAGTTCATTGCTCTTTTTGTATCTTGTGCTCTTGAAAAAAAGTGCCCACTTGTTTTGCCCTTGTACTTCTGCTAGGAACATCTGCCCAACAGCTGGATGCATCCTTCAGTACAAATGCCACCTTGGAAATATTTGAGGTTGACTTCAGAGATCCCTCCCTGGACATGAAGCAGAAAGGAACACTTCCTGCCTCAAACAGGTACTGGAGACTCATACTGATGTATCAATCAGTGGAACTGCAAAGGCTTTTTCTGGTACGAGAAGGGAGAAGAGGAGATTTTTGGGGTATAAAGTGATCTGTTGGATCAGTTGACCTCTGCCTTCAAGAACTGAAGATTTTTGTTGACACTAATTACGTTGGGTGTAAAAGTACAGCAGCTGGACCATTGTAGAAGTCTGAAAGGACTTATATGGTAGTCAGTCAGGAGAGTCATTCTGTATCATGTGAATTTGCTGGGGCTAATGATTTGCCATAAGGAGACTAGAGGGATGGTTAAATGGTTATTTAAGGTGCAGACTGATGGTTATGTTTGATAGGTCGAAATATGGAGGTGGTTTTTGGTAATGCAGAAGGGTGTCTTGACTTCCACAAAATATTGTGGCCTACACCGGCTTTATTTTTTTCTTTTTTAGGTTTCATAAGCTGATCTGGGGTAACTTTGGAAATGGGTCCCTGGAGTCTTCTGGAGTGGTCATTGGTGGAGGGGATAATGGTGTACTGACAATGTACAGTGTGCACCGCATCTTGGCTTCGAAGAGCGAGCCTGTAATTGGGCAAACAGAGAAGCATTCAGGTCCTGTTCGAGCTCTTGACTTCAACCCTTTCCAGGTATGCAATGTTGAGATACTTACAACCAGATGAAAACTAACCTCCATATTAAAAAAAAAAAAAAATGTTTTTCCCTTGTGCATAGTGATTCATAAACTGAAGAAACAGTTTTTAACTTGAAAGAAGTATGGTAGTTTTGACACAAGGCTGGTTTGGGACTTTGGATTTGGTTTCTGTTCACAGCTTTGCCACTGAATTCCTCTGTGACATTAATCCAGTCTCTTACCTCTCTGTAAAAGCGTGCATAGTAATACTGTTACATGTTAGACCATTATCCATTTGAAATCAGAACTTTTTTTATTTGTTCAGTTGGTGTCTAATTCAGTGGGGCTCTGATTGCACTTGAAGGGACTGCAACATAAGCGAGTAGTGAACAGAACACAAGTTCTTGTGGTAGCACAAAGGCAAACTGAAAGTTGTCTGCAGATCTTTGTGGGAAGCTGCTCTTCTCAGAAGAAATGTCCTTGGTGCTGGGATGCAGGGCAAAGGCTCAGCTGGCCAGGGACAGTAGTTTCCAGGCCCGTGGCAGAGTTTCACGATGAGTAACACCAGACACCTGCACGTGTAGCTTGCTAGACAAATTTTAAGCAGGTCTGTGCCATGGCACAGCTGATGGCAGGGAGGCCAGAAGTGTCCTTGGTTTATAATGCAGTTAGTATCTTTCTGCTTACCACTGGCTGTGAAATGCAGCTCTCATCTGACTTTGGAAGCTTTGGGGTTTTTGCTTACATTTATTTCTTAAGAAATCTGTGCTCTTTCTCTTTGGAACTCAGCTGAGCTTTTCTTTTTTTCTACAGACTAACCTTTTGGCTTCTGGAGCCAATGATTCTGAAATTTTCATCTGGGACTTGAATAACTTCAGTGTGCCTATGACTCCAGGGGCTAAATCACAGGTAAATGAGCTTTCTTCTGGGCAATACCCCTGCAGTTTCATCTCTCATTAGGCAAGGCAAAAAGAGGTAAGTGTGTGAAGCCAGCATGGAGTCTGTGAAGGGGAAATGACGTCTTTCAGAAGAAAGGTGAGTCAGAACTAACTGATCAGCTTCATTCTGGGGAGGTGGAAAGTGTGTTATAAGGGGAGGGGAGGTAGGCTGTCAAGCTCTGGAAGGATGCACTTTGCATGGATGGCTAAGCTCTTTGTGGATTTGAATCAAGTAACTGACCAGTTTATCTTATGATCCGGCTGGGGCATGTGTGGTGGATTAAGAAGGCTTATTGGACTTTCTCTCGGGAATGAATTTACTTCAGGCTTCAGCTGAAGCTTTTCATATCTCATGAAAGTAATATCCCTAGCAGAGCCAGTGAGCCATTTAATGCATCTTGGCTATTACTCCCAGATAATGTTTTCTGAGTTTGAAGAGGAAGAAGCTTCTGGTCTTCTGATGCTGATTATTTTATTCAGGGCAATCAGCTCCTGAAAGTGAAAAAATCATAGTAAACTTGCCTAAAGTCAGACCAAGTTTTTCCTACAATAAGCCTCCCATTTACCTCCTTGCCTGTCTCCTGCATTGCAGGAGATACAGTAACAGTAATTAGCCTTGAATGCTTCATCATTTTCCATCTCACTGCACCCCTGAAATGTTGCACAAGGTCATCTTTCCATTTAAGTTTATCCCAGGAGTCAGGGTAGAAGCATCTATGTTCTCTCTTGATTGATTTATGACACATTTGGCCAATGCAGAATCCAGTACCTGCTCCCAGAATGCAAAGGTGCTTTTCCAGGTGACACTTCCCCATAGAATTTGACTGTCCACTGTACATTCTGAATAAAGGACTTTTCATGCTCCCTAGCATGCTGCCAGTCTTTCTGGTCAGTGCTGCTCTTTCCAGTTAGTTGATTGATCAGTGATTGAAGAGAGAAATCTGTATATCCTCAAATCCCTTGGTTAAGCTAGTGATAGAATCCTGTGATCAGTGTTCCCTCAACATGGGAATAATGGATGTGTGGCCTCTTCTATCTTGGCAGCCCTATGAAGACATCAGTGTGGTGTCCTGGAATCGGCAGGTGCAGCATATCCTGTCCTCCGCTCACCCCAGTGGCAAGGCTGTGGTTTGGGACCTCAGGAAGAATGAGCCTATCATCAAAGTCAGCGACCACAGCAACAGAGTGAGTGGAGGAAAGACTGTGTTTCTGACTCACTTACAACATGCCACATATGACTGCAAAGCAGTGGCACAGGCTTTTAGGATCAAGTGTTTTTATTGTGGGAGCTGTTGGGGCTCGTTCTCTTGGAGCTGTAGCATCAAAGCACCTCTCTCTTTTTTTCCCTAATGAAATGAAGGAACAAGACCCCTAGCTGTTCCTAAAATTAGGGCACCCTTGCATTCAATGTCTATGTTTACAGCTCATTTATGAGAACCCTCCTGCGTTTTAATCCCTGTTGTCTTCCTAGATCAGCTTTGAACTAGTCCTTCAACTTCTGTGTGATTAGTGTTTTTTTGCTATGTAGAAGGTAGAAATACTTGCTTCCCACAGAAAGACGTTGCTAGGTTTGCTTTATGCCAAGCATTCTAGGCGAGTTAAGTGCAGAATGATGTGGCTGTCGGCCATTTTTGCTACTGTCAGCTTGCTTTGCTGAATTTTCAGCCTATGCTATTTTTATACCCAGATGCATTGCTCAGGAATGGCCTGGCATCCGGAAGTTGCAACCCAGCTAGTCCTTTCCTCTGAGGATGACCGCTTGCCAGTGATCCAAATATGGGACTTACGTTTTGCTACCTCTCCTTTGAGCCAGCTGGAAGGGCACACGAGGTGAGGGCCTGCTTGTTGTGTTGCCTTTTCAAGGACCTCCATCTTTAAAAGGTAGACATCTGGGACCCTGGAGTTAGGTGAACTATGATTTTTTGCTAGGCCTGCTTCGTTTCACAGATAAATCTGGTTGAGGGCAGAGATGAGAACTAGCATTTCTGCTGCTTTCTTGGTGACAGCGTGGGAGAGTGGACCGAGTATAACTGATTTCTTTCTGATCTATTTTAGGGGAGTTCTCTCTGTCTCTTGGTGCCAGGCTGACCCTGAACTACTTTTGAGTAGTGCCAAAGACAACCGGATCTTGTGCTGGAACCCAAGTATGGGGGAGGTACATAACCACAGCTATAAGTACACATGGTCTGCTTTGTACAGAGTTGTGTGCTATGCTGTGTGTGTGTCCCTTCTCTGTGTCCCTGTGGAGTGCCGGTGTCATTTCCTCCAGTATGTCTTCTGCACTCTTCCTGTCTGGAGTGAATGAAAGTGTTGTTCATATCCAGACTGAAAACAATGGTCAGGCAGATTTTCTCTGATATGTCTGTATCCAGAGATCATAGAGGGAAGAAAGCTTTAACTAAAACTTAGTTTCAGCTAATTATGAGTACTCATGCTATGTTCATAGATGTAGTGTTCTCTGTGTCCATTTGTTTCTTCTTCTTCAATCTCCTAGGGTAGTAAGTTTTGGGGGGAAAGACTTGAAGGAAAATGGGGCACATTTGTTAGGGTCATTGAGAGGGGAACAATGCAATTAAATATGTGTGTAAACTTTATTCATAGTACAGTGGTCTCACATGTATGTGCATATCTAGTCATATATCTCAAAATTACCATCTTTGAAATATTTTGGTATCACCTGAATTAAAATAGGACTGTGTAAAAAAATTTTCTGCACACCTACTCATTCAATGCTCAATTTCTGGATAAAACTGAATTTTGAACAAAATTCATGCAGTTGATCTTGATGATAGCATGGGGAAAGTACTCTAACAGTAGTGAACAAAATTTAGCAGGGAGCCCGAAGCTGGATTCATTTCATGAGATACCCTTTATGGTCACGGGACCACCTTTGCCTTGGAGGCATGGAAAAAAATTAATCCATTTTCGTGAAATGCATAAAATGCTGCTGTTGTGTTTTCATGGGATTTGATGCTCACTCGGTACAGATGTCTAGTGGTTAGAAGAGAATCAGATTCTGAAATATTCCTGAAGTCTAATTTTTACTAAAGTCTTTTCACTGTGTTTTAGGGGAAAAAATTAAAAAACAATTTTAGTGCAGCTGGCTCATCTTTATGCATGCTGCTGTAGATTTGCAGCATCCAAATTAATTAAAGTCAATTTAGGCATTTATGCACAAACTATTGTTTTGAGCGTCTTCTTGACTTGGTACTAATGAACAGAAAAATTTCAGGTAATACAAAAATTGGGAAGGTTTTCAATAGTAAGGACAGTACAGTTAAACAGAATGGCTGATCTGCTGACTTTGTGGGAAGGATTGTTTTTTTGGGGGGATATTTGGGGTTAATTTGTTTCTTCTTCTTTTTTTTTTTTTTTTTTTTTTTTCATAATTTAGCAATCCAGATTTTAACATAAGCAAATGCAAGGTTTTATACCTGGGAACAGAAAATGCAGATTATGTTCTCACAGAGGAATCTGTGATTCTCTGTGCTTTGTACCTGTGAGGCATAAAGGAAATCTCTTCATGTTACACACCAGAGGTTCAAAGTCAAGATTGTGTTAGTGAGTTGCCCAACATCAGGCAGGAAATCTGTGACTGAGCCATGAATTGAACTGTGGATTTTTGAGTGCTGGATCAGAAACTTTTGGCTGTAGTTCATCTGCAACTATTACAGTCCTCTTTTGTTGTACTACTTTTTTCTGTAGGCTTTAATTTTCTGTGTCAAAGTTGTTCTTCCAGATTATGCTTTCTGTTTACATGTTCTTTCTCATGACACCTTCTTGCCTTTTGGCTTCTGGTTTTCTTGTGTTGTTTTCTGGTGTGTCTCCTTTGGTTTACAGCAGGTGTGACAGTACTGACTTGTTGCTTTCACATTTTGTTCTACAATCAGAATCCTATAGTATAGCAGCTTTCTGTGGCTTTCTACTGTTTGGGCTCAATGTGCTATAACATGGTTGCAATGAGTCCTTCAAGAAGCAAAAATAAGAGACTTGTATACAATGGTGATACATAAATAAAGGGTGACGTGCTGTGGACAAGTAATTGGGGAAAGCAGGGGACTGTTCGTGTTGTGCTTCTGCCTTCTCTCTTTCTGAGATAGGTGGTTTACGAGTTGCCCATTCGGAGTCAGTGGTGCTTTGATGTCCAGTGGTGTCCTAGGAATCCTTCAGTCTTCTCTGCTGCCACTTTTGATGGGTGGATCAGCATTTATTCTGTTATGGGCGGGAACTTAGAAGCTCAGCAGAAGACACAGGCTGACAAGGTAAAGTCCTGTGAACGTGTTATGGCTTGACAGATTGGTGATGACTGACTTCTGAGAGCATTAGAAGCACACATATGTAACAGGACAATTTTTAAGTGACGCAGTCTGTCCCACCCACCAGGACGTATAGCTGTATGGTGTGGGGACTTAATATCCACCAAGTCCCAAAGGGACTACGTTGCCTCTTGACAAAGGTTTCTCAGTATTTCTTGTAAAATTCATTGAAGTGTATAAAGAGAACCAAGATCAAGTGTGGTTTTGATGTTGTATGTTTTTTATGGTTATTACTACTAGACTAAAAATAAAGCAGCACACCTGTTAGAGCAACAAGCTTGACTTGTCATTAGGCTAAATTGAATACTTTGATACTAATTAATAGAACATGTTATTCTTTATTAGTTCAGAAAAGAATTTTTAAAAATAGCTTATAAGCCTCTAATAGTAATTTTCGTCAAGTCAATTGACTATAACTTGGAGCATGTTAATATTTTGATACTGAAACCCATTACTTAACCAATGAATAGATGGGCAAACTCTGAACAGATTAAATGTTAGTACTGTCTAAAGTTTTAGGTTTAATCTGGTGTCTAGTGTTTTAATTCCCTCTCTCTCTCCCAGCCAATAAATGCCTTACAATACAGATTTTAAGAGAATATGTAAGAGCTGACTTCAGTGTTATTTATATAGTAATTTACAGCTGACTGAGTTTGGTTTCCTAGGATTTGCAAGAGAAAGAAAATACTTTATCAAGCAACAGCTGTAGGAGATTAAGGATTTATTTAACCCATGGAGCATTTTCTTTCTGTGCATTCTTCATGTGCATGCGCCACACTTCAGTTCTTCAAAACTGGAGAACAGTAGGGTAGAATAACTCCTAGTTAAACAGAACAACAACTAAGCACAAAAGTAGGAGGAGATAATGACAATTATGGAGGCAGAGAGTTCATGACCAAGAGGTGTCTCTCCCCTGGATTCCATGGTGTCAGGACAGAAACTCTGTTGAAGACCTGGTGGTTGATGTTACTGGTACCTCAGTAGTGTGTATTTATTTTTTTGAAGGTTTAGGGTGATTGATCTGTTACGTATAAGCTGTTCCTCCAGGATATGGTCTGTCTTTGAATTTGATTTGCCCTCAAGAAAGACTTGAAAGACAAAACATGCAGGTCTTGCCTATGATTCTTTGCTTGGCAACCTTAGCTTGATGAACCTTGTGTTGCTTCTTTTCCAGTATGCTGGTCAGCTGTATTTTGGAGCTATGCCCTATGATACAGTCAGACTTGAACAGGGTTATCTTTAGCAAACAACAAATCTATGCCAACAATGTTAACAATTAAGAATGCTTGTGAACATTGTTGTGTGTATGCTCACTGCTTTCCTAAATGTCAGAAATCCAGATCAGAGGCCACTTTTGACACTCTTGTCTAGGCAAGAAAGTCTGGAGAGATTATTTCATCAGCCTCATCTAAGCTATAAAAGCTTGAGACAGTCCTTAAAACTAACCCGTTTGAAAGACCTCAGCAACAAAAAGGGAATCAGCATTCCTTTATGAGCAAAACAAGAAGTAAGTTGGACAACTTTTGACTGTATGTTGTCACTGTCTTGCATAAAACAAGTAATTTTGTAACTCCTATGTTTATGAGCTGGGTTTCTAGGCCAGGCAGTGTTTGTTAGTGAAATTGCATCTTGCTAAGGAAAAATTACTTGAAAGTCTCTCAAGGTGAAGTTTTCTTGAGAAACAGTTTCTGGAACTGTTTGGAAATACCATTTCTCTCCATAGAGGATTGGTGATATTCCATGAAGAGATGCTGTAATAGCCTTTTTTTCATCATTGAGGAAAGTAACTAATTACTAAGCAATAGTTTTTTGTGCTTACTCTGTATAGAGAGGAATTGAATTGTCTTATTCCCTTCGCCATCTGATTCTAGATCTCTTCCTCCTTCAACAACCTGGATCCCTTTGGCACGGGACAGATCCTTCCTCCTCTGCAGGTGCCAGAGCAAGTAGCTCAGACCACCTTGATTCCACCATTAAAAAAGCCACCCAAGTGGATTCGCAGACCTGTGGGGGTTTCATTTGCCGTAAGTGAATGAAGCATCCTTAGCTTAAAATGCAATAGATGTGTCAACTTGTGACACAATCCTTTTCTTTGCTAGAGAAACCTTTTTATCTTCCTGTTGCTGGATGTTTTGATGCCTGTTGAAGGTGCAGTGTAGTGTCGCATGGAGCGAAGCTCTTTTGCTCAACATTCAGATATATTTCCAACAAGAAAGAGTCCTGTAGCAGAAAATGGGAGGTTGTAAGAAAGAGTTAACAAAGCTAAGGAAGACTCATAAAAGCTGTCCTTGTAGACTGTGACATTTATTCCCATTCTCCTCTGTCTTTCTCCTTCCTGTCCAGATACTTAATTTTCTTTAATTTTCTTTACTTCTTTGCTCCTAAATCAAAAGGCTGAATTGTTCTTTTAGCCTGTGGCCTGATTTCTTCTCTGTCTGTGTAGTGCCTACCATTCACATAGTAGTTTTTATCATTTCAGCCTGCCTCTCCGTGTCAGAAAAGAACAAACAGTTCCAAATGGTACTTTTTCCTCTGTGCCTCTCTATCATTTGCAATTGGCTATGCCTGATAGCACATACACAAGTGTCATGGTTATCAACCTTCAGCTGAATGGCTTATGATGTGAACTCCTTCAATGTCCCTACCATCCATACACAGTAAACTGTTTGGGTTCCTTGTGATCATAACTGGAGCTTGAGTCCACCTTGCTGAATGAAGAGCTAAGTGAGTTGCTTTTACCTTCATTTATAAGAATGCTTACTGTGTCTCCTTCTGTCTTTCTCAGTTTGGAGGAAAACTTATTTCCTTTGGTCTTGCCAAAGCTCCTGGACAGCAAATGCAGCAGACTTATTCACACCAGGTATTCATCAGTCAAGTCACTACTGAAACTGAATTCTTGCTCCGATCCAGAGAACTGCAAATGGCTTTGCAGTCAGGGAACCTCCTTGATTACTGCCAGGGCAAGATCCAGACAGCCAAGTTGCCATTTGATAAGAACCTTTGGAACTTCTTAAAGGTAGGTGTGCTGTGGTGAAACACAGAAGTCAGTTCTTTTATGGTACTGGGGTGGAATATGCTCCTTATGGTCCTCTCTAGCCCTTTATATTCCTGTTCTTTAAGATATAAAATGGAACGGAATAGGCTAGTTAGTAACTTGTCTAAAGAAAAGTTTTTGTAGTGAGATCTTGGAGGTTACCGTATTTTTCGGTAGGAATGGTCTTTTCAGTGGACTCAGTTGGGCTTCCTCTCAAAGTGCTAAACAGGATTTTCTCATTTCAATCCTCTGCCAAGCTGTATCTGCCTGCTACCTGTGGAGCTCTACTGTTATTTCTCAAGGCAAAGTCCAAATGGGCAATGAGATTCCCCAGTAATAAGGGAGAGAGCTGTGGTGGCATGAGGACTGACTGTAGCCCTACATAGGACCATGGCTTCATGGACAATTTTGTAATATGAAAGAGTTTGGTAATGAGGACCGGCTGCCCTTCTTGGACGGGCAGGGCTTAGCCTTGGTAGTTTTTTATGGATATTCGTAGGCAGACTGCTTGTGTGGCAAAATATTGGGACCTTTTCCATAGTATTAAGTTTGCATGGGGAATCATATCTCTTGAGTAGGATGGCCAGGTGTTAAGTCTAAGTGGTGACAGTAGTCTCCACTGCAAGGGTCATTGCAACAATGTCTTCAGCTGCATTGGATAAGATACCTCAAACTCTCACTCTAGTGAAATTTTATAATCCAGCTGGCCCATGGTCCTGTGAGACCACTCCCGTGCATACAAGTTCTATGACTATTGATTGTCTTAAACTACAAACCAAGCTGCTGTAGAAAAGGCTGTCCTGCATGACCATTTCTGTGCTTGCAAGAACAGTTTCTACTGACTACAAGTATCTCATCCATGTACAGTCTGGTCAGTTCTGTAGTAGGAACAGCCTGGGACTTACTAAGACAGACAGGTTCTCCTTACAAGAAGTGACTCGCACATTAAGCCATACAAATAGTGCCTATCAATTAGGATATGTGCAGCCTGTGGGAATCTCTGTGACTGTCTGAAATCCCCACCCAGGGAGCTTCTGTAACAATTAGTTAACTACTTTTTGTGAAGCCAGCTAGGAGTTCAGGCAATCATTTTGCCTCAGTTTCATCCAGGCTCAAATCAGTCCATCAGCTCTATGCAGAGGTTAGCTTGGCAATTCCTAGGCCATCCAGGGAATTAATGACCAAGTACGCTAAGTATGCATACAGTCATATCCCTGATATGCAGTTGTAACTATGTAAAAATCTGAATTTCACCCTTTTATCATGGTTATAACTTAAATTCTGTAGATTTTCCCACAGTATTCATTAGGTGGACTTGTCATAGTTGAGTTCCTTGTCTATAAACTGAGCTCTAAACTTTGCTGCTGCCAGAAGCAGCCAACTGTTGGCAGTCTGTAGTTGTCTATGATTTTACATATTTTCTTGTCTTTTTCAATATCGTTTGGGACTCAGGTGAATCTGGAGCAGGAGTCCAGGACTAAACTCCTCAAGCTGCTGGGCTACAGTAAAGAAGATCTGCAAAGAAAGGTAAGGGGTCTTTCGAATAGAGAGAAACCTTTACAGGACTAAAGCTGCTGCAGGAGACTTGTAGGGTCCCTACTGGTAATGAGTGAGTGATCTCATATCACATAAGAGACCAAACTGATTAAATTTCAGCTGAGAGGCACCTGAAGTATCCCCCATTAAAAAGCAAATGCAGGCACTTTGAAGGATATAACTGTAGTTGTACTGGATCAAACCAAAGAGTTTTTGAGTCCAGTTATTTTGCTTGCAGTTGTTGGTGCTCTGAGAAGTGTGTAACAACAGTGCAGTTGTGAGAGCTTCTTCTAGCATTCAGCTCTCTGCATCTCAGGGGATTCCTCAGTCAGAAAGGAGGTGACAGCTGAAGACAGTCTGGCATAGCACTGATGGAGCTGCAGGGGAGGAAACTCTTGCAGCAGTGGACAATGCTCTGAAAAGGATAAATAATCTCTGATGGTCAGCCAGCCAGGAATAGGGAGAGGTGGAACTTTTCAAACAGGTGTGAAAGGGTCAGGGGAATTGTGTCTGGGGATTGACAGTGACTTGGTGGCTTTGCTGCCCAGGTGTTTAACTTTAACAGGGGCTCTGTGATTGTCTGTTGTTTTCTAGATCGCCTCATGTTTGAGTAAAGGGATCCCAGATAAGCAGCCCTTTCCTGAGGCAGATGAGACAAATGCTGCACAGCCAGATCAGGTAGGTCCTGTACATCTTGCCAGTCTGGGAAAGCAATGTAGGGCAGAATGAACAGGAAGATTTAATTCCAACCACAGGTTGTTGGACTCAATGCGGGCTTCACAGAGGGCAGTTCACAGTCCTGTCAGACCCTCGCAGGGTCAGACTAAAGGATCATAGCAGTCCCTTCTGGGTTTAAAACTAATCAGCGAATGATAAAGACGGACTTCTGGCTGTTAACACTGCAAGAAGGCTTGCTTCACCGGTGCTGATTTCTTCAGTGATAGAATTAGCCTCACCCCAGCCTAACTTCATGCTACAGTTCTGGATTTCCTCTGTGAAGCTTCTCCTGTGGTACTTCTTTTGCATTTCTTTCCTTTTCACCTCTGTCCTTTGAAATGTATTCTCACATGATTTTGGGATGACCATCTTCAGATGCCTTCCAAGGCCTGGTTCACTGTGCACTGTAAATTTTGCTTCCTCTAAGGTATCTAAAATTGCTATCCTCAAATCAGTAGTCTTCTTTACAAACATTAAACACTTGCTGAGATATTCGAGGGGTAGCAATTGTGTCCTGCATTTCAGTAGAGCACCAAGCATGGCTGTGATCCTGCCTGTTAGTTACAGATATCATGTGTTGGGTTTGTCCGTATTCTGTCCAAAATTGTTCAGCTTGCTCAAGGGCTGGCAGTTGAGTTGATGAATGCTGGCCAGCAATACTGTTGGCATTGCACATCTTATACTGTCAATCTCCTAAGCTTTGTCAATAGCAGCACTGCTCTTGTTGCTGCCCCGGTGAAAGTGTGCAGGTTGATAGAGCAGTGACAGGAGGTATGATGGGTTTCTAAGGTGAAATCAGATTTATATGAGAGTGCTCAACCAAATGGAGAGCAGCTCCATCCCACTTAGTAATCCATTGAACTGTTTTGGGCAGGATCTTTGTGTTCAATGAATTAATTAACCTCTTGCACTCTTCGCACAGCTTTTGATAAATTCCAGTGATGATGTAGCTGCTGTTTCCTCCTCCTCAGCCTTTTTTGACAACCTCATCCCACAGAATATGGGCACATTGGAGATTCCTGTCACAGAAGGTATGTTACATGAAATGTGTTTCTGCCCTTTTAAGAAAAGGGGAGAGGAGGGAAGACCAGAAAATTAGAGATACCAGGAAGAACCTGGTCCACTCCAGTACATGGATACTTTTAAACACCTGACCCCTCCCAGTGTCATGCAGTGTCTCTCAGCATTGTGCAAGGAAATACTGTTTGCAGATAAGAGACCCATTAAAAATCTAGAAGTATAGATGATGGAAGACTTACTGTCATGTCAGTGGGTTTTTTTTAAAGTGCAAAACCTGATTTGGATTTCCAGACCTTCTTTTAGCTGGGCTTCCATACGTTGTTGTTTTTTACTTCCTGCTCTTTAAAATGAGTATCATCAATGTATCTGGATGATGCCTCTGTGGGTGAACTGTGCTTCTCCTCACCTTTGTAGATACGGATGGACTCATCAGCCAAGCCCTTTTGTTGGGGAATTTTGAGGGTGCAGTGGAGCTGTGCATGCGAGCAGACCGCTTTGCTGATGCCATCATCTTAGCTATAGCTGGTGGAGAGAACCTCCTGAAGGAGACCCAGAAGCGCTACTTTGCCAAGCGTAAGACAAAACTCTCTCTGGTAAGTGCCAGTTTTGTGTACCTACTGAGTAGGGGGAGGTGTGCGATATCTTGGCAGATGTTTGTCTGAATATATGTGGAAATGCTTTGGCAGCAAGTAGAATGTCAGCAGAATCTGTGCATCTCCTTGACTTAACATTTACTCTAATCTCTTGGTAGTTTCATGACAACTTCATGTTGCCCATCTAGAATGTCTGTGTTCTCTCTTCCTTTTTTTTCTAATCCAATGCATTCTGCCTAGAGCTCCCCATGCTTGTAACCTGTGGAGCATACTGCCCCTTTACAGCTCAGCTAGGAAGGTCCTAGCTTATTAATTGGCAAATGAGGAAGTGGAAGCTGGGATATCCTAACCCTATATTCCCAGTCGTTGATGCTAGCTGCTCTGAAACGGCTGCTCTGTGTTAGATAGATCTTTAGTCTTGCCTAGTGTGGCTGTTTCCATATTCTCTTTGTTGGGCTTTTTTACTTTCTTTAGAGGCATTGGGTTCCAATTACTGTTAACATTGGAATGCTGGGATTGGTGGACCTTCAAGTACAGTGAGGTAGTTGCCGCACAGCGGGAAGCGTGCCTAAAAGTGAGCTATGCCTGTGGGTGCACTTGCTTAAGCAGTCAGCTTATCTTTGTCTTCAGTGACTGACAGGCCTTCTGCTTCCCTTACAGCTGCTTTCCTCCATTGTGCAGCAGAACTGGCAAGATATTGTTTACACGTGTGATCTACAGAGCTGGAAGGAGGCACTGGCCATCTTGTTAACTTACTCAAAGCATGAGGACTATACCCAGCTCTGTGGTATGCAGCATGCTTTGTTTTGTTATGATTTCCCTTAGGAGAGGGCAACTCTGGACTGCTTACAGAAAGAAGAGGATACCGTTGAGGAAAGAAAGCACTTCTTATACCTTACAGCTAGCTGGAGCTTACTAAACAAGTGTGAACTGTTGAGTTAGGAGAATGATACGTGCATGCTGTAGCTGAGAGTCATAGTGTAAAGTTATATACGCTGATATTTCCTGTCACCTCTACCAATAGCATGGAAAAAAACAGATAGGCATTAGACTGAGGCATTAAGAGGGTGATATTTATTATTTTATTCTAGGAATAAAGGGATTTCCTGAACATTAAAGGTTAGGTGGCTTCACTCCATCTGAAAGAGGTTTAGCATTCCAGCACATTCCCCTCCCTTTTAAGCTCAGAAATAGGGGTTAATGAATGTTTGATGGCTTCAGGAGTTTCTTCAGTCCTGTTAATAGTCCAACGTGCTCAGCAACTGGTTGTTCTGAGAGTCAGAGTTCAGGGACAATCTAGTGACTGAATGTGATGAAGTTACGCATGTTGCTTAGCTGAGAACTAACTCCTGGCTGATGAGAGCAGCTAAGTGCTGTTGGAGAAATGCCAGCACTTTGTGCAAGTAATGATGGCATCAGCAAAGCGGTCTGCCCGCATGACACAGCTTGAAATGCAAGAATACACGACATCTTTTACAGACCGAATTGTAGGGGTGGAAAGTGGCAGTGGTGATAGTGAGATAGCTCCAGTTCACCTTTATCTCCTAGCATTTGCTAAACATTGACAGCTACCGGATTACTAGCTGTCCCTGGTACTGGACACTGCTGTGCCTGGAGATGCCCACACCTCTTTGGAAAAAATAAAAAAAAGGCATTGGATTTTTTCACTGAATTCATCTGTCAATTTTACGGGTTTTTCTTTCTTTTATATGTCTGTGCAGACATACAGAAATTGACAGATATATTAAAAAATTACTTCTTTTTTCAACTAAGTTGGCTTTGGGATTCCTTAATGATGCCCATTTCTCTGTGTTATCCAAGAATTAGCTGCCAACACCTTTTCATGCCAAGCCAGAGTAGGAGTGCTAAGAGATGAGCATTGGGTTAATGAGCTCTTCAAAAAGAGAGTATGTTAAATGTTGGCTGTATTTCTTCCTCTCTAGACATGCTGGGTGCCCGCCTAGAGTCAGAAGGAGATGCAGCCCTGTCCAGTGATGCCTGCCTCTGTTATATCTCATCAGGCAACGTGGAGAGGTTGGTGGAATGCTGGGTAAAAACGCATGAGACTTCATCACCCCTTGCCCTGCAGGTACAGGTGCTATAATGTTTGTTTTACTCCTCTTTAGGCCAGTCTGGTAGCCCTGATCTTTTTGCATTATTCCATGAAACAGAGTATCTGGCTTATAGCAGACAGTGGAGACCTGTTTGTAGTCACCAAGGTATCTCCTAGTCTGGATTACTGTCTTCCATCTAAAGGAGACTTGCACTCTTAAACATTAAGGGTTTGTGTGTTTAGAGAGTACTGATTACATTGCACATAAATCCAGCCATGGACAGGAGTTATGGGCTACCTGTCTGTCTTTGTATACTGATGTCATCTCTGAGGTTCCTTTTAGTCAGGGAAGTTTAGACTGTACCTGTTTTTCTCCACAAAGTGGAGTCCCTGCACCTGAGGACATGGTAACCAGTAGTATCTGGTGCAGAGTGGAGTAACGTCTGTTCACATTGGACCCGATGTCAGCTGAAAGTGGGGAAAGCCATCTGGTATTGTCTCAGCATGAGATGAACCAGTAAAGCAAGTCAGATTCAGAGTGGTCTATTTCTTTCCTCCCCCTGGCTTATTCAGGATCTCATAGAGAAGGTGATGGTGCTGAGCAGGTCCATTGAGATGCTCCAAGGCACAGCAGGACAAGTGCCAGGCCCTGTCTTGGCAGAACAAATCACCCAATATGCCAGTCTCCTGGCATCACAAGGATGCTTGGCAGCTGCAATGAATTACCTACCCAGCAGCTCTAAAGAGGTGAGTGAGAAATGAGTTGTTGTGGGAAAAAGTAGTATATAGGAAAAAATTATACTTTGTACGAGAGCAAGCTTGGGGTTTGACATGCATCAGGACTTAAGGTTTCACCTTAATTATGGTAACTTGAGAGCAGAGGTGTGTTGTTTTTTCCTAGGACACACAGCTCTTGTCTTCATTTGATTTTTCTTTGCAGTACCTTTGAATCAGGGAAAAGGAAGGGAGCTATAGAACTGTAAAATGTAAAATGGTTCTTGGAGAACAATGCTGGAAAGCAGCTCTCCAGGGAAGCTGCATTTATTCCTGAATCTAGCTGGTAGAGCAAGGGAATGGGGAGGTCACCTTGTAGTTTGAAACAAATCTGTCTAGTGCCCGAACGTGGGCAGAGGTTGGGAAGGGAAAAGTCTAAAGACTGGGGGAAGGATCGGTGAGACTTCATCTGGCTGGGAATATGGCGGGTGAAGTCCCAGATTGTCACTTACAGTTTGTTGTGTTTTTTTTTCCTGGTGGCTATTGGGGAAATGGTTAGTTTTGCAGGTTGATGCTCAGTGCTTTGGGTCAGGATCTGCTTTGAATGCCTCCCCAGCACCTTTCATCTGAGGCTTTCAAGGCACCTCTCCTAAAGCACAGTTTGTTTCAGCTCCTGATCGAACAGCTTAGAGACCGGCTTTTCCATGCTCAAGGAGAGAATGTGGGTGATCAGCAGCCACCCCCTTTTCCCTACACTCGTGTCGATGTAGGTGTCATTAAACACAGTTCTTCAGCAGCCAAGGGTGGTTCCGCCCCTGAAGGAGCAGCCCACAAAACAGGTCCCAGACATCCAGAGCAGGTAGGCCTTAAACTCACGTGTTCCTGGCTTGGGGAGAGGGAGGAAGGCTTGCTGGGTTGTGGAAGGCATATGAAGTAATATGGGATGATGCAGATTGCAGGCACTGAGGAACTTGTCAGTGGTGTCCTTCACTGGAGCAGACACAGCTTTGTGATAATCCAAAAGTAGGCTGTCTGGCACCTTTCTAGTTAGATGGTGGGAAAGACATTTGATCCAATCCATTCAGGGTGCTGACAGCAGCAGCATCTTCTCTTGCTGAGATCTGACATGGGTAGACAGTGCATCTGCTTGTGTGTGTATGCGCGACTGTGTCAGCCATTTGCAGGTTCTTTGTTTTTAATTGCAGCCCAACTATCAGTCATCATTTGCCCCTTCAGCACCTTCTCAGCCTTCAGTGCCTTCCCTCTTCACGCCTCAGCCAGTGACAGCGATGTCTATGACACCTCACCATGTTGCCCCTCCCCAGGCCAGCACGGGTCCTCAAACAAGTGTGTATTCCAGGGCACCCCCATACCCACAGTACAACTTGGGCCTGGTTCCAGCAACCATTTCGGGGCCGGGTAAGCATTGTCTGATAGCCACGTGCATTCTCCAGGTTTTCTTAGACTAAAGCCTTCAACATGGATGGCTGCTCTACTTTCTTCCTCACAGGCCTGTTGTACTTGCAAAGAACAGGTCAGCTGTCCGAGAGGCTTCTCAGCTCTTCTGACACATGCAGTTCTAGCAACTGCTGCTGCACGTCCACTGATATTAAGCATATATAGCGGTGGAGAAGCCACAGCTAACTTTGTGGCAGAGTTTGACTGATGTAGCCTGGATTATGGGGGATATGCCTGGCATGGATATTCTAGGATATGGCTTGGAGAAGGGCAGACTTTCTAGCATGAAGGAAGGCGTCAGGAGTAGGTTGCACATGAAACAAGTGATGCTGATGTACTTTCTTTCTCATTTGTAGCTGTGTCACAGTCTCAGTCATTCGGACCGTCAGGAATCAGACCTGTTGGTCCTGCTCCCTTCCCCAGCCAGCCTCCTCTGCCAGGACAGTCCATGCCCATGACATCTGGTGTTCCACCACCCAGACCTGCCCTCTTCACTCCAGCCTCAGTCCCGTCATCTCAGCTACCTGCAGCGTGTCCTCTCCCTGTGCCAAGCCAGTCTTCTGTAGGTTTCTCTTCAGCACCTTTCAACTGCCCCATGAACATGGGTTACCCTCAGGGAGGTCCTGGAGCTCCATCTACTAAGCCCCTGCCAGCAGCCAGCATTCCTCCTCCTCCCACAGGTAAGTACTGCTTGCGTGACTTGTGTGTCTAGAACACTTCTGGATGAGGTTTGCAGTACATAATGGACGTGGACCTTCTGAGGTCTGGTCTGTCACCATAAAGGCTGGATGTGGTGCTGAGGCTAACCGTACAGGCACATTGTGCTGAGTCTTGCTGTGGCGGTGAAGCACAGCAGTGATGACAGTTTCATTCAGCCTGTTCAGCTGCTCTGTCCCCCAGGCTGTGGTTACAAAATGCTGTCTCTTCAGGTCCCCAGTGTACCCTGAATAGTCATCCACTCCAGGGGCATCTGCTCTGAATGAAAAGGTGTGGTTCACAGGGAGTACTTGGTGGAAGGCTTGCTGATCGTGCCCCTGCTTATGTAACTTGCACAAGTAGTGCACCTGGAAGAGCAGGGTGCTGTTTCTCTGTCCATGGGATACCCCTTGCTTAGCTTCAGGATAAAATTCTTCTGTCTGCTGTGCTCTAGTTCTCCCTGTTTGTTTTCCTGTTGCCACAAAGTGCTGAGAATCACTTCTGGATTCCTCCTTGCAGTGCTCTTGACCTGGAGCCTTTCCCCTCTGGGCCTGTAGTTTGAATCCAGCCCAGCCTGCAAGTACTGTGAAGTCCTTGCTAGCGTGGTGAAGAAAGAGAGTGTTGTTGGACCTAGTTCCCAGTGGATGGGCATTCCCTCTTTCTGTTTCCCACAACGTCACCACATCTGGTGCTTGTTAGTTCTTTGCTTTCTCAGGGGACAGGTTTAGCCAGGCTGTGGAGATCCCTAACAACAAGGCTGACAGGCCTTAGATTTTTGAGCAGAGAGTGAAGGAACTGAGGCTTTGAGGTTTGCCTCCACCTGGATTCTTTTGCTGAGCTGTGTTTAACCAAGGATAGCAAATCCCACTGCGTGAAGCCTGTGGGGACTACACACAAAGGCTCTAAGCTACGTCTGGACAAATTCCTTCTGAAAAGCTATCAGGGATAGTAGTCCAGGGACGTTACTCACTGAGTAAGAGCTGTTGGTGATGATGACTCTCCCACCATGCCTTGATTTTCAGGTTTCTTCCCTTGGCTAGATCCCCACGTGGATCATGCAGGTAGTACCCAGAGAAGCCTCCAGACCTGTGGGGGAGGCAATGTTGCTGCTTCCAGTGAAATGTGGGGAGTGTGTGCACGTTTTACTGTGTGTGTATGCATGCATGCATGCATTGCTATTTGTTTGTTCCTTGCATGCCTGGGGAGCTATGCAGCTGGGGTAGTGGACATACTTGTCCTGAGCTCTAGTAAATGACAGGAAGTGAAATGAAAGCACTGTGCTCTTACTGATGAGTTTGGGTACAAAAGGCAGGGGCTCCGGCCTCTTCCTTCTGTACTTCCCTCCAGTCCTGAAGGAATTAGAGCATTCTGAGTCTCTGTGTCAGGCAGTTGCTGGGCCAGCAGGACAGGGAAGCAGCCCCTTTTACTTTCTTCATTCTCTAGGCAAGGAACAGGCTGGTGGTTGTAGTTCATCTCTTGTTTTCTCCCTGTTACATGCCCAGCCTTGTACGTGGCTTTACTTGCCCTTGTGCTTTCCCTGGGTGGTTTGGAAGAGGTGGGTCTCAGCATGAGCAGTGGTAGAGTAAAGCTTCCCAAGCAGGATTTGGGGGGCTCTATTCCACGGTGAACTGGAAAACCTTTTTGGGTTTAGTTACAGGGCGAGGTTTGGCTTTCAATCTCAGTCCATCAGCTGGGGAGAATTTGGACCATAGAGGTTTTCTGGCTGATGCTTTGTACTGATTTCTTTCCTTGGGATTCATTGATGATGGAGAGAAGGTGTCTTCTAGTCTACTTTGTAAGTGGGGTAAGGCTCAATGTCTTAGTGGGCTGTCTCTTCACAGTGACTGTTGCTTATGCCAAAGACCATCTGCCAGGCACAAAAGATTTATCTAGGGAGTCTCAGCTTTATTTAGGAAATCCGAGTACTCAGTAGCTGCTTACACCACCAAGCAAGCCTTGCTGTGTGGAGTGGAACTCTAGAAAGGGAGTTGTCCCTTCAGCAGAGGAAAAAAAGACCCCAGTGTTTCCTTGTTAAAGGAAAGATGATTCCCTGGCAAGGATTTCAAGCACTTCCTCAGACTGAAGATGCCCTGCAGAAATTCACTGTTGGGAAGTTCCCTTCTCCTGATAACATTTACCCCTGGTTTTAATGGCAGCATACGGCATGTGGAGATCAGCAGTGCAAACTGGCTTCCTTGAGAGTGCTCTCTTGCCTGCTATTACTCTTCTGGTTTTGATGTGTACTTTTCTTTAACCTGGAAAGGAACTGTAAGATCACTCAATCTGACTGGCCAAACTTGCTTGCTTTGGAAATTCCTGAATGTGATCTGAACAGCTTATGAACACATTCTCACTAGTGCAATGAAGAGAGATCTCTTGTAGAAATCCCACGCTCCGGGGGAGTGTCAAGGACAGAGTGAAGGACAGCAACATGTTGGCTGATCTCCTTTCTGGCCAAGATAATCCCTCGCTCCAGCCTGTGGCGGTCTTGTTTTTTCTAGGACAGCCATTGCTGGAGACTGCTGCCATGGGGCACTCCTTTCAGGGTTGGTGAGAAATCCTCTTTCACAAGTAGCGTAAGCAAGATAGTCAGAGTTTCATCCCAGCGAAATGCAGCAGAGTCCTGTTGTCTCATGTCTGATGATTAAGTGCCTGGCTTAAAGACTATAATTTAAATAGCTGATTCCTGTGAGGATTCAAAGTGCCACTGGATTGGAATAGTGCCAGGGACTGCTAGGCCACAGGCTTGATGGGGGCCAGCAGAGTTCTAGGGCACAGAATCCCCAAGCTAGAAATAAGTGCCAACTTAATTAAAC
The DNA here is from genome assembly GCF_034619465.1 of Leptosomus discolor. Classification (NCBI taxonomy): domain Eukaryota; kingdom Metazoa; phylum Chordata; class Aves; order Leptosomiformes; family Leptosomidae; genus Leptosomus; species Leptosomus discolor. The sequence goes on along the minus strand of NC_141396.1, from coordinate 22,110,101 downwards.
TGTTGATCCAAACTCATCAGAGAGTGAGTCTTGAAATCATGGGAAAAGGGAGGGCAAAAAGAGGTTGCCAGAATTTTAATAATAAAGGTAATTAAAGTAATGAAGCACCTTTCGCATCTTTCCCCGGTGATTTTTAAAGCTCTGTTCAGGATCAGTGGCTCATTAAGTGTGGCACTGAGCTCCAGCAATTTTGATATTGCCCCTTAAAATTATGCCACTTTCTCACAGATTGTGCCAGTCTCATGGGTTTGAGGTTACTAATACTGGGGTGACGAAAGAAGCACTGGGATTTTGTCTAAAGATGCAGGTACCCTTACAGGACAGCAGCAGACAAGGTAGTTGGAATTTGACTTCGCAGAGTGAAGTGTGGTCACAAGTCTTTTGATGTCATGTTGTCCAATGGATTTTTAATTACCTAGAGGGAGGTTAGAGGCTACGGCAGAAGTGTCTGCTGAGACACCCCTCTGCTCTGAAGGTGTTTACTGGTTATGTCTATTCCCTTCTAGTTGGGAAGCCAGCAAATTTTGCTAAGCTTTGTTTCTGAACATGATTTTGGAAGGGAAAAACTTCAACCCAGCCCTAACTTTTCCCCGCCTTTATCAGGGCAACCTGCATTGCTGTGGACTGCAGCCGTGAGGCACTCCTATGAATGTTGGTGAGAAGCCCTCTCTCACCCATAACATAGCCCTCGCTGTGGCACCACAGTGCTAAATTCTTTGAGGAACCCCAGGAATTCCTTGAACCCCTAGGTTCACAAATGTGCAGGTCCTGACCAAGGTTCAGGCCTGATGCTGAGGCTGACTTCTGCAGCCTGTGCAGAATGCAGAACGCTTCAGGTAGTTGTGAAAAAGCTTTCTGTGTGGGAGAGTGTGTACCAGTTCAGTCTGATCAGACATCACCTCATGAAGCCTGTGCATGTACTCGGATGCTAAGAATGTGATTAAGAAAGAGAAAGGAAAGAAAGAGCAGTTCTTGGGCCTGTGAGCTGGGCCTGAAATTCCCTGGTTGAAATGGTCTGAAGGTTCAGTGATGGGGGAATTGGACCATGGGCCATGGGCCCTTTTGCTGAAGGAAGTTCCAAACCATGCAAGCAACCATGAATTGTTGCTGTGTTCACCTTCTCAAACTCTGACATTTATGTCTTGTTCTCTGTCTTGGCAGCTCAGGAATCTTGGCCTGATCCCTCTGCTGTAAGAGGTGGCCTTCAAAAGAAAAAGGTAAGCTTTCAGTTGCAGTATGTGTTGGTTGTCTTATAGCCAGGGAGCTACATGCAACAGATACATTCCTATAAATGCTTTCTGACACACTCAGCAGGTCTCATTCCATGTTGGTCTGTCTACTTCTGCATTACATGTATAGCTAGGACTGGAGTCTAAGTAATCTTGACCCTTTGCCATCCAGACTTGCATGCAGTTCTCCAGGGTGGCTGTTTTTGTGACATGGTTATCATCTGTGATACTGCATCCTCTGTACATCCCAGGCTGACTACAGTCACTTGTTGCTAGAAAAATGGATTTAATCTTATCCCCTTGCCCACACACCGTTTTTGATAGTGTCTGGGGAGATCACGCTCACTTCACATCTGACAGCTGAGGGCAGCATTTCCCCTCAGCACAGTGAGACCCACAGTGATTTTCCTCAGATACTGATACCAGCTGATAAGGCACTTCTTCTAAAAGCAGTTGGGACAGGTGTAGCTGTGAGCTGCCTGCCGTGTTGGCCCTGCTGCTCTCTTCCTTGTAGTGATTGCACGGGAGGACCTGTAAGCTGAGCTGTTTTGCAACAAATGCTTTCAGTACCTCATTTCTATCACTGCTGCCTGCTGGCAGGTGTGACAAGAAGTTTATTTGGCACCATTCCCACCCCCCACTCCTCTTCTTTAGCTTGGAACAGACTTCTCGCCCTTTTTTCTGGCAGCGTAGCTGGGAACCTGCTTCAGGCTGTGCTCACTACAACAGGATTAGCCTCTTGTTAAAGCCATCTCCTTTTGATCTAGCCCCGTCAGAGTGAATCTGTCCTGACTCTCTGGCTTAGCAGGGGCACGATGAAGTGTTTGCAAGAGGATTCTCCCCCCATGTCGTGGGATTTTCCCCAACACTTGCTCTGTTGGACACTTTACTGCTGCTAATCTCTACATTCAGGACTCGTGCCGTCGCAGAGCCAAGGCAGCTTTCTGAGGACCAGTGCTTTCACGGGCAATGGATCCGTTTGATTGAACAATTCCAGAGGAGTTTTCTTGCTCTCGCTTTGACTGTTCATCTAGGATGCAGGAGGAAGGGCCCCAAGCTCTGAGTCAGGGGGCTGAAAGAGCAGGGATGTGTTACACATCATCTTGAGAACTGGGCACTCTGCAAGTTAGAAAGGAAGTTGAATTTGACTGCGGAGAGTGTAACCAGCCTTCCTTCCTTGGACTGGGTTTTCTTGATCTTTTTTTTTGTTCTTTTCTTTCTTTTTGCTGACAGTTGCCTGAGAAATTTGCTCCTCCAGCCCCCATCACAGCTCCAGTAATGAGCCTGCCCGCTGAGCCCCAAGGGATCCATCCTCAGCTGTCCAGGTTGCAAGAATCTGGCCAGTCACCTCCAGGAGCACCCAAGGAAGGCAGCCTGCAGGTACCCAGGGAAAGTGGGGCATTCCCCAGCCACCAGCTCCTTGTCAAGTAGAAAAACAACTCAGCTTTTGAGATTTTTATTACTTGACAGCTGCATGGCTTATGTTGCTCCCTAGTCCTTATAAGATATCTCTGCCTCAGTGTTAGAGGAATTGCCATGGTGGAAGATGACACTGGGTATGAGAGGGAGAGAGGCCAGACAGGCTGTCAGCCTGCTGGGAGCTGGGAATCTAGAGGCCTGAAGCTATACCACAGCCTGAAGATGATAATCTAACTCTGTGCTTCCAGTTATTCTCTGGGTTTGCAAAGAGGTGAAATTCTTTCTGTTCATAGTTGCAGGAAGGGAATCTACCTGCTCCAGCCTTTCATGCTCCTGTTGCATTCATTCAGCTGTTCTCTCTCTATCAGTATCACCAGCTGCCCGTGGAGAGGGTGGAGAAGAAGGACGTGCCCCCTGAGCACCGGGCTCTGAAGGCCACATTTGAAGGGTTGGTGCAACGCTGCTCTGCTGTCGCCACTGATCCAGTAAGTCCTCCCTTCTCTGATCTTTGGCTTTTTTTCCCTCATAGATGTTTAACTGGTGCTTCCTTCTTTTGGTGGGGAGAAGAGAGGAAGAGTCTTGTCCCTATAACCAAGTTAATCTCCATCTGCCTCCTGCCTTGAGGCCATAGGCTTGTCCATCTCTTTGGGAACTGAGATGCATTCTCTAGCGTTTATCTACTGCTTCTCATTGCCTCTCTGGAGCAATGGTTCTGTCTCCCAGGCTCTTTTCTCTGAGGAAAGTAGAAGAAACGATACAGCTGCTTTAGCTTTCTTTTTCACTGGCTTGATCTATGCCTGCAGAGCTGGTATTACCAGCTATCCTCAGAGCTTAGAGGGAAAGGCTGAGATATCCTGGCTGAAGACAAAGTCAGTCTCTATGTCCAAGTCGCTGTCACGTCTTCACCCTGGTTCCTGGAAGGCTGTTGGCATATATGTCATGTTGTGTGAATGTATCGGCCCAGACTGTCTAGAAGCAGAAAAGCAGTGTTTGCAGCATCATGTTAGGTTGCTAAGTCTTCCGAGAGCTCAGGGGCACCATGAAGCCTTCCAGAATACCTCTGCTTAGTGGGTATTATTTGATGATCGCTGAGCCCAAACTGCTATCCCAGAGTCAGACAATTTGTGCATAGAATCAGCTTTGGCATGTTTTCTTTGTGCTTTCTGAGAGTGCAGTGTAGCAATTTCTGGGAGATAACCTAAAGGTTCGCTCTATGGACAGAAAGGCCTGTTGGTTTGGGCTTAAGCACTGGGCTTACATGGAGGTTGAGCAGCTGGCTTGGTACAGCAGTGCAATGCACCTGAGCTCCTAAGGCTGCCAGGCCTGTCCCAGCACAGCCTAGAGCCAGGCCTTTCTATCCACGGTGTAAGTTACCTGTGAGTGGATTATCCAAGGTGGGGTTAATGGGGTCAGTCCTACCAGAGCTTCAGTACTCAGACCCTTTCCTTAGTGGTTACCTAGAGTGGGAAGGATATTCCCTCTTTTCCTGAAGGAGACCAGGAAGAAGCTGTTGCTTAGGTTATCCAGGGTGAGGCTGTTGGAATGCTCTGTGGGTCAACTAGTGGATGTTTCTCAAGCTTTGGAAGTAGTCACTCTGTGCTGTGGTCTGCAAGTACTGGCAGAAGGGAGGAATGCCTAGGCTGGGAGATCTTCTTATCTAGGGGAGAGTGTGCTTGCATGTGTAGGCGCATAGCAAGGGCATGGCTGGCTCGTATCGCACTCCCTGGCTGGCAGAGGCTGAGATGCAGCTGAATTGTAAGGTGCTGTGGGAAGAACAGAGGAGGGGAGGGACTGAGTGAGAATAATTTGTTTCTGGGAGAAGTGGCTTTGAAGCTCTGGCAGAGCTAGCAATACCTGTTTCACTTCAGAAAACCCGAAGGAAGCTGGAGGATGCATTGCAGCGTCTGGAGTCTTTGTATGAGAAGCTCCGCGAGCAGGCGGTAAGTAGATGCCACCATTCCCTGTGGTCCAGCCGGGTTCCTGATCCCACCTTTGCACTGGGTTGTGGGCCTCGGTCTCTGTCGCAGCGTTACCAGCACGTATCCACTTGAGAAAGCTAAAGAAGTGCCAAACCTTGTAACGCACCTTGAATCCAGCCAGTCTTATCTCTTCTTCCTTAACCTTGGCCCACGCAGTGTAAGGAAAAGCTAGGGACGTATTTGCAGGGTGCTTTTGCCTGCAGGAAGTATGCTGGCATATAGACAGGTTCCAGACGGGAAGGGGCAATTGGGGGTAGTTGTTAAGTGTGAACCTAGTGTAACTGCTGGCTCAGAAAACTCTGAAGCTGTTGATGCCAATTGCTTGAGGGGTGACTATCAAGGGAAGGAGTCTTTTAACATACACCGTTTCCCCAAGTGTCCATATTAGGCCTGAACAGAGACAGGGTTCTGTCCTCTTCAGATACTCAATTAATGCTGAAATGTCGTTGCTTAGGACCTGCATTCAGTGTAACTCAGCCTGGGTATTAGATTAATGTTTGTTGTAGGCTGGGAGGCTGAGGGAGGAAGCAGGCTATCCTTTTTGTCAGTGCTTGACTGTATAGGTGCTGTTTGGTGAGGATGAGGTGGAGAACAGGGGGGAAGGGTATGGAGGGAGGGGGGGCCTGTGTTACAGTGCTGAGCATGCTGGCTAATTTCTGCTCCCTCCCCACAGCTCTCTCCAACCATCCTCATGGGTCTTCATGAAATTGCCCACTGCATTGAGACTAGGAACTACCAACAGGGTCTCCTGGTTCACACCCAAGTGGTGAGCAGCAGTAGTTTCAGTGAGGTGTCTGGTTTCATGCCTATCCTGAAAGTCCTCATGACTATTGCTGGCAAGCTGAATGTGTAAAGTGTGGAGCAGCTGGAACAGTGCACACTGAGAGCTGGTGGACTCCCTCACCCGTTGATGTGCTGCAGGTTGCGGACTCTCCTTCTGGCTCTGGAGAAATAAGTCTGTGCCAGTGCCTGAAACTGTGCTGGGTCAGCATGCCTGGCCCCATCTACTCTCCAGACAGCCCACTGGTGCCTGGGACTCCTGGAGACTGTTCTTTATCTCTCTTCTTTCTTACTAGTCTGAGGCCGCTTCCCAGCCCAGGGATCTCAATTTCAGGCTGTCCAGGTTGCACAGAGATCCTCCCTCTTCCCTGTATCCCCAGCACAAAGGGGAAACTCCTTCCCACCCAGTCTGATGTTGCTTTTTTGTTGTTGTTGTTAAGGAGATAAACAGGGCTGGCATGTGCAGCACCACCAGATAGAAGAGCCTCAGGCTCTATTCCCTGTGGCAATGTAAACTGCCTGAGTCGTAGCTGGGCTCCCCTGGGACCTAAGCTGTGGTCCCTGCTCTGTTGGGCTGCAGTGAGGATCTCTCCTCCAGTTCCTTCTTTCTCTTCATTCTCATCCTTGACTCACCCTCTCACCCCTCTGCACCCATGTACTGCTATAACTAGGGCTACCAGCCTGCTCTGGACTAGTTTTGGTTCTCTCTCTCTTGTTTCACCCAGCCCTCACTTTTCATAGTCGAGTCTCCCGTTTACCCTTTATCCCCTCTCCTTTATATCTTTCCTCCCGTAAGCTGCAGGCTTGAGCCCTTTTATGTTTCAGGCCCAGGGCTGATACCCCCTTCCAACTCCTGGGACTCTCCTATTCAGGAACACTAGCAGATTGGACTGCTCTGTGTGCTCCTGCCCAGGGCCAGTTGCATCCTAGTTTTGGGCTAAAAGCTGCCCTGTCTGGCTCCTGGCCTTTTTCACTTCCTTTATGTTAGCACAGTTGGCCTTTTGCCCAATGGTGTTATCTAAAGACTTCCTACATCGCTTTTCAGACAGCCTAGGGGCTTTAAGAGCAGGAGGGGTTATTCAGGTCCCATAAAGAAACCCCGTGAGCTACTCTGACCAGCCCAGACTTGAGCAGGGGGAGACAGCTCATTGCTCCAGATGTGGTACATTCATTCTGCCTACAGTAACAGATATGTGCAAAGGTGGTTCTTAAAGGCCCCTTGGCACTATGGTGGTAGGAGTGTGCTGCAGGAGGCGATGCTGTCAGGTCTCAGGGATATGGCTGTGCTGAGGCTTTTCATCACTGTGGCGTTTCCTCTGGGGTGAAATAGATGAATGAAGCATATCTGTCCTGGGGAAGAAGTCGGGGAAGGCAAGTGGGATTTTAGGGCACATCTGTGTGTGTGTGTCTTTTCCTCTCTCTCTCCCTCCTTGCCTTCCTCTCTCTCACCTTCTTTCATGCTAAGCAGGGAGCGTAATTTTTGGGCCCTAGCTGGGAGCAAGGCTTCTTTCCAACATTTGACTACAGCCAGCCCCTGTTTCCTCTGCTTGCTGCTGGAGTGATAATGCCATCGTGGGCCTGTGGTTCAGTGACTTACACGAATCAGCCTGCTCTACCATGAGACTTAGGAGGGAGGAGAATCAGAGAAGGGAGGGAGAGGACGTGTCTCATTCTCTCCTTTCCAGGTCAAAGTGCCTCCTTGTTGCTGCTGTGTTGTTTCTATTGCTGCGGTTTGATGCACTGAGAGATTACAGAACAGTGAAATAAAAGCTGTGTTTTGTGATGCTGCTAGCTTTTTTTCATAGGCTTCTCACCTCTGGCTACAGGGGCCTTCCCTCAGTCTGCAGGTCACCCACTGCCAGCTGAGTTCTCAGCTTTGATGAGGGGGGCAATTGAGAACAGTGTGGGGCAAGCCAGATTCTGGGCTCTGCTGGTATGGGCAGCAACTGTCCTGGTGCGGTGAAACCGCAGGCCTTACTCACTCCCTAAAGCTGTAGGGTCAGAGAATTGATCTTCTCTACATCACCCGCTTCAGTTGTGACCATTCATCTGCATCAGACACAAGAAGGTCCCTGGGATGGCTAATGTTGTCTTGGGGAATCACAGCAGTGTTGAGGATTTTACACTTGACTTGGGGAGTTGGAAGTATGTCAGTGAGTAAACAGAGAGCCCTTGATGAGGTCCTCTCCTTTTGGAAATCAATGTTACACCACTGAAGCCATGCCACTTAGACTAGGGTGAGGATCTGACCTGTGTGGAAATCAGATTTATACCATTGAATTGCCAGTTCTTACTGTTAATTAATAGCTTCTGAATCTGTTGTCTGGTTTCATTTAAGCTTTTAAGGAGGTAAGGCTGAAGTGAAACATCGGTACTGAGATAAAGTCAGGGGGATCAAACCTGTTTCTGCAAAAAGACGGATGTAATCTCAAAAAATTTGTTGTTTTCTTTTTGCTGTCAGCTGGCTAACTAGTATGTATGTACAGGCCAGCCAGCCAGCACACATGAAACTTTGCGATATGCAGGACTGTATTACCTGGCTTGTGGTTGGAGGACTTGGGAGGAAGTAAAGGTTGAGAAAGATTGTTTGGATGGGGAAGATTTGAAGGGCCATTGCTGGGAAGGGACCAGGGTTTATGAGAGTTCTGGGGTGTTATGAACAGAGCACACACATTCAGGGAAAACCGGCGTTTGTTACTTCTGCTGCTGGCAGAAGCAAGCACCAGGCCTAAGGGAGTCTTGCAGAGCTTTTGCAGCCCAGTCTGGGAGCAGCTGGCAACCAGTCTGGCCTCCCAGCTGTACCCGATCAGGGGGATGCAAGCTGATTTTCAAAGGCAGCACTTGTGTTGTGACCCCTTCTGATGCTGTACAAGTGAGCAGATAGACCTGGAGGCATACGTTTGCTTGATGAGTATATAAGGAAAGTCATAGCTTTCTCAGATCGTTTAACAAGCCTGATATTTCTTAGATTCTGCCTTTCTGGATCCAGTTATAGTACCCTGTGCAGTCCAGCCCCTCTCTTTAACTCAGGCCACTTGTACCACTGAGAAATATGCACAAATTTTCCATGTATTTCTCAGATGCATTTGACTTTAGTTCCCTCCACCATGCACAGCTTCCGCTACCCACGGACTCACGCAGAGACTGGCTATTTATCCTGCCTTTGCTGTGAGTCTTTCTTGCTTGCCCCTTTGTCCCACTGTTGCTCAGTTTTGCTTCAGGTTTACCTCAGTGAGCACTGTCCTTAAAACTCTTGGTAGGGAGACCAGGCAGGGGGAAGCAAGGTGACCCACTCGACGGTCTTTGAGAGGCTTGTGGTGGAAGCCCTGTCTCTGTGGCCCTGGTGCAGTATATGTCCTTGCAAGCCCCACTGGAAAGTGTTCCTCCATTTATAGCACTATCTCTGCTGGCTGGTAACAGCTTCTGGTCTACAGACAGCGGCTCCTCGGCGTTGTCTCCTCCCGTGTGGGCACATGCTACCACAGCATCTCTGCGCCACTAGACAGAGAAAGCGTTTTCTGTTGGGTGAGAAGGCCTTTGGGTTGACAAAGAATCGGAGGGGGGGGGGGGGGGGTGATAGGAAAGGATCTCTGGTCACAGAGAACAGAGCTCTAATCCTGTTGCAGATAACATCATGTCTGCAGGCTAGGCTTGTGTGTGTTTGGGGGGGCTGGAGGGGCAGAGATTGTTAGGCAGTATTTGTTTGTAAAGCCACTTGCTCTGAAGATAATGCTTGCACTAACTTCTATTGAGGGAGCAGTGTGAGTCCCCACAAAGTCCTTTCCCAAAGTGTCTTTGAAGCCAAGAACCCATTGAAAGGAAGAAAGGCCAAGAGAGGGGATTAGTTTGTTCAGCAGCTGTGAATTTCAGTGGGAGGCTGATGAACTCCAAAGTCTTTGTTGAGATTTTTTTTGTAAGGAGCCCTGCTGGAGGGAGAGACCCACACGGGGGCCGCGGCCTTAGACAAGAAGGAATCCGAAGCGGCAGGGAGCTGTAAACGGGCCACAAGGACTTTTCCCAAACACTTTTCGGAAAAGGTGTTGTGAAGAGAGCGGAGAGGGATTAGCATGTGAAATGACACTTTCCATTGACTCCACAGAGGGGAGGGGAAAAGGGCTGGCTGGCTGATTTATTAGCATTTTGTTCCCTTCTCTATTCTGATCCCCCAGCAGCCCCCCTCCCCTTGCTCCCCTCCTCCCTGAGCCCTCTAAAGAGGTTTGGATTGGAAAAGGGAGCGGGGGGGCTGCCTGTTTGTGTGTCATCTGGGCGAAGGTGACCACCTGGGAAGCTGAATGTAAATATTTCTCCTCTGAGGAATGTGCCTTCATTAAACCGAAATGAATACATGGAAGCATCCAATCCTGCCGCACAATGGCAGCAGTGCCTTTACCACTAAGGGCTCCCTGCGCCAGGGAGGGGGGACCCCTCCGGCCCCGACCCGCTGCTGAGGTCAGCACATTTTGCAGCTGCAGTGTCGCCATTTTCTCCCCGAGAAAGAAGCATGCGGCGGTGGGGCTCACCATTGTGATGCTCCCCGCGTGTCCCCTTCACCAACAGGCGTCAGTGGGCACGTCCTGGGCTGTGCCACGGCTTTCACAGGGCAACTATGTGGGGCAACAATGTCAGCAGGGGAGGGACGGGGTAGCACAGCCTGCCGTGTGCTGTGGAGGGGAAGGAAATGGGAAACAGCTTCCACATCTTCTTTTCTTACATTTTCAGTTGGCCGTGGAATGATAGGCACACAGGACCAAGGGAGTAGAAGCTGTTCTCTCTGCCTTGCAGTGGTCCTCAAGCCAGCCCGTGCTGAAGCTTCCCCTGCTGAGTGAGAGGCTCTCACCACCTCTTTGCTTTCCTGCCCAAGGGTGCATTCCCACTGCAGGGAGATGGAGAAACTGCTGACAGAGATGCTAGGGAGACCGAGGGCAGGGTCACTGTATTAATAAGAACCTTTGTGCAAAGAGCTGGTGGTTTGTGTGTGAAGTGGAAGTGTTTCAGGTTTCCCTGAGAATGGGCCAAGATAGTTTCTTGTAATTTTTGAAGGGCCAGGTTCTTGCTTGACAGGAATGCTTGTGCTCTGGTGACACCCCAGCTTGCCCTAGGTCCACCTATTCCCACCCCCAACAAAGCAGTCCTAGAATCAAGGGGGTAATTGATAACTAAGAGACACACATAGACTGCTGAATGTCTTTAATGTATCATCTCTGAAGTGGGCAACTGGGCCCCTGTCTTCTCCCCTCCCACCTCCTTTCCTCCTGGCAGCTGCATTGCAGTTGGATGCAACCTCAAGCAAGCTCAAGGAGAGAGCAGGCCCTTCCCCTCCTGGTAGGGGCCGAGGTTGTGCTGTGTGGAGGGAACTGGTCAGCTCTTCTTATGCTCAACAGATGGGTAAATAGCTGTGGTTTAGTCTCTAGAACTGTCATTACATACATGCAATTGGATGAAAAATACCACCCAACTACTTAGACACAACAGCATTTTGCAAGCACTTGGCTACTGATTTATTGCATTGGCTATTGGTTTACAAATATTGGCTACAAGACAGGTCTAATGGCCAGTAACTTAGATCTGCTGGCATCTCACGTGGCTAAAGGACACTTTGAACAGCAAAGCAGAAGATAAACTCACAGCCTGGGGGAGATCACTGCTATGGTGCAGCAAGCTTCCCCAGGTCCTGCAGCTGACAGCTTCTTTCCTCCCTACCCCAACCATGGCAAGGGAACAGAGATGCAACCACCAAATCTTGCTGCTGCTTGCTTAGCCTATAGAATATATACAAGAAGCGGTAGAGGAAAAACTGTTATGTATACATCACAGAAACTGTGCAATAAATTAAACTTCAAAGTGCTTCACTTTCCTATTTACAACACCATTAAATAGTAACTGACGTTATTTTCTCAGACTAGGAGGAAGTAGTTAGTTAGTTAGCTGACAGGGTAAGAGTGCTTGGCGAGTACACCAGGAGGTGAGGAACGGGCTCGGCTGGCAGCTCCTCTCTGGAAGAGATTTGGGAGGAAAGAGGGACTGGAGAATTGTGAGGGCATCTTTATGGCATCAATCAAGGGCTTTGGCAGGAATGTTGGGATGAAGAGGGAGACCAGAGCTGGAGGCTTAGAGAAAGCATGTAAAAAGCAAGTGGTAGGACTCCTCTTTTGGACAGCTGTTTAATGGTCAAGTCAAGCAGCAGCTTCAATCTTGCTGCTGCCATCCTAAATGCAGAGTAAAACACTGGAGAGCTTAGCAAAGCTGTCAAAGGATGGGAAGTGATGCTGTGGGCCTCCTGGAGGCTGCCTTGCTGCGGGAAGGAGTTGCACACTTTTTCTACTCCCTCACAGAATGGAGCTTAATAAAAGGCAGTAACAACTTGATTTTACTGCCTTTTTTTTTAGGGTACTAGAAGCCTCTTCTGTTTTAGGGATTACACTCAGAGTTTCCCAGCACTGGTGGTGCCATCTCAGCTTCCATGTGCTTTCCTATGTGTTGATCTCACTTGCTGGAAAGCCCAGAGCAGGTGCTTGTTTGGGCAACAGACAAGCTCAAAAGGGCAAGAGCCACTGAGACCACCTGTGTTTTCAACAATAAAACCACAGTCACTGGATAGAGTGACTCTGAGTTGAAGGGACCAAATCTCACCTCATTTTGTCAACACTTGAGGGTCTTCCCAGAAGTCATCACCCATTGCACTAATGGGAAATGCCCTGTATGGCCAAGGGCTAGGGGCTCATGCAAGCTCTTTTGCCTTGCCCAAGCCCCAGTGTGGTGGCATTGGCAATGAGACAAAACTAAGCCAAAGGGAAATGGTGCTGGGGGCTGATGGGGAGGGCGGGAGAGGAGAGGGGCAGACAGGACCACGGAGGAGCAGAGGCAAGTTAGAGCTTTCTCTTGAGCTTGCGGCTGGCCCCACCACCCCCGCTTCGCTCCCGTTTCTCCTTGCGGACGCAAAAGTATTTGGTGACCCTTTTGCGGCACTGCTCACACCGCACGGCACAGCACCAGTGGAACTTGCAGTTGCAGCTGGACACCATCTCTGCTCGCCTCTCCTCCACTGCCAGCCCACAGTCCCCACACAGCCGCCGGCAGCTCCGCTTCTCCCACTTGCTGAGTGCCTTGCCCCTCTTCAGGCACTCCCTGCCCTCTGTGCCCAGCAGCCCCAGCGTCTTGTTCTCCAGGCAGTAGTCAGGAGAGTCTTCTAAATGGACCAGCTCCTTCTTGGAGATGGAGCTGAAGGTCTCGGCGATGGCACCCCGGCTGGCAGCACTGTTCCCTGCCCCCTGCAGCAAGTCCACCTTCAGGGCTTTGTGGTACCTCTCCTTGAGGTAAGTGCCCACCTCCCGAAACTCGGGCAACTGCAACCAGCAGGTCTGGGTGGTGCAGCTCCCCGACACGCCGTGGCATTTGCAAGTCCGCTTCATGGTCCCTTTCACAGCCTACAGGGTGAGGAGAGAGGGAATTCAGGAAAAAGCCCAGCAGTGTCATTTCTGTGCTGCAGTGCCTGGTGAAACATGGCTCCAGGCCTGTGGAAAGGTTTGCCATCAATCCTCCCTGCACAGTAGTCCTGCCACAGGGTTGTTGGCTTAAAGCTCACAGATTTACTTCTCCACAGTACTCCCCTACTTTACTTGAACTGGGAGAGAGAGGACAGCAGGAAGCCATTAACAGTGTAATCACAGAATGTTTGCTACCTTAGAACACAACCCATCACATCAGTACTCTGCCATCCCCTTCTCCTCGGCAAGGTTGTTGTTTCTTCTGGACGTGTGCTTTTAGCTACAGCAAGTTGTGACTTTCCACAGTGAATGGCCAGAGCCAGTCTGGTGTGGGCTGTCAGGTCTGGAGGGAGAGGGGCTCACCTTTCTACCTGCCTCATTGTTATGCAGGTTCATAGCAGCTCTGGCATCTTGTCCAGTCTCCAGGGCATCCACAAACTGCTTGGAAATGGCTTCCCCAAAGCCCACGTTATCGCTGCAGCCTCCCCACAGCCAGCCTTGCCCCCCTAGGAAAGGAGAACAGATGTGTGCTGTCAGAGAACCAGCCACTTGCCTGCCTGGCTTATGGCTCTGGGGACAAGAAAGGGTCTCAGAATTGATGAGAGGGAACAGAGGCTGTGGGACAAATCCAGCCTTTCACCTCGCGATATTCCCCCATTCCCTTCCCTTGGCCTCATGCCATTTCTACTGAGGTCTGGGTAGTAAGTGGCTTGTACAAGTAGCAAAAGGGTTTGTCCTGTGTGACACGCCCAGGGATTTCCAAACTTCCTATAGAGCAGGATTCAGAAGCTGTTAATTGCCATGCATTAGCAGCCATATAGATAAAGCTTTGGGTCTTTAATCGCCTTCCCTCAAACCCTGACTTGAACCCCTTCAGTCTGACTTGCAGGGGCAGCATCTTGCTGGTGTAGATTAGCGAACTGGTGGAGGCATCCTGGTCAGAGGGAACAGATTCCCCCCTGCAGGGAAACAACCCAAGCCTGGCACACATGTAGCGAGGAAGCTGTCTTTTTGGTAGACCCAGAATCCTGGGATGATGTTTGGCATCTCAGAAAGGTCTGATTTTTTCAATTATCATAAAAGAAACAAAGGAGTCAGCACAGAACTGGGAAATTTCACAGCAGGCTGTAGAGGGTACTTTTCCTAACTGTGTGGGAGCTTCGTAACTTAGCTCGGCTGACTGTGGTTTGCTTATTTCCTTCTAGAGAAAAATGTCAATTTCTTTGTGAAGATTTGAAATCTGGAACATTCTGACCCTAATGTGCCTTGGTGGTACATCTTGGGAGTTGTGGTTTAGTGGCCTTGTACCTTTTTTGAAAGGCCAGTCCGTTGCCCGGACTTCCCCAGAGCATCGCGGTCCCCTCTCCCAGGGAAAGACAGAGGTGTCTCATGGGAGGTGGGTAATTGCGGTGGATGATGAAGTCCAAATCAAGAGCTGGGACCAAAGGGAGAATGGAAACCTTTCACCAATTTGGATTCAATGTGATGGCATTTAGAATTGAATTACACTGTTTTAGACAAGCCCAAAAGTTTCCTGGGCCTTCCAAGGTTTTAAGTTCACAATGGAAAATTTTCATGGAAAGCAGACATGTTTTGGGGAAAAGAAGTGTAGCATGACTCACTCAGTTTTCCAGAAAAGATAAAATTTGGTGTGTCATAGCCTAAAATTCTTGCTCTGCTAGACATGGACTGTCTTATGCTTCAGACACATAAGAAGCAGTGGCTGTTTTAAAAACTATTATCCAATAAAAAAAATTACTAAATACTGGACACTCCAGAGGAGTTTGTCACAAATTGACAGGTACCGACTGCCCAATGCTGCTGGGTGGGGAAGGACTTTTATAAGATTCTGATAATTTGAAATTTGACCTCTTTCCACTCAAAACAAAAGACTGAAATGTCAATGTTTTCTCTGAAAGATGAGTGGAAAGCTGGAGCAGTACAGCCTGGGGTTCCCCACTCAGGGGTGCTTAGTGGCTGCGGGCCTGCGTACTGCTGTGACAGGAAAGGGGTGAAGGCTGTGTGCTGCCACAGTGGTTCTCCTGGTTGTGCTCTTGTGCCTGCCGCACTGACAAACCCTGGATGGTCTATGAATGCCACCCTCCTTTCCCTCCTGGTATTTCTGCCCTGGTGCCCCCCTGGTCCTGCAGACCCTGGGAGCCCTGAGGTTCCTGATCAGTGCTGCGCTAACCAGACCTGCCATTTAGATGCACAGCATCACATCCTTTCCTCTGCCTGTGTGATACAGTCATTCCCTCCAGCAGCTTAAACAGAGTTGTTCTTGGTTTGGACCAGGGAAACCTCAACCCCCTTCTACTTTCCTGCTCGTTTAGAAAGTAATGGGACACATCAAGGGCTCAGCCTCAGCTGGTGTAAATTGGAGGTGGCTGCATTAGCTTCCACAGAGCTACTTTGGTTTAGGCCAGACCAAGCTCTGCTCTGGGCATTATTTCCTGATGCGGGGACCAGGAGGAGGAGTTGTTTCTGCAGGCCTCAGCAGAGGAGAGGAGCTGTCTCCTGCCGCCTGGGACATGAGCGGGACGGCAGCTCGTCTCTCCTTACCCAGCTGTCCGTTGCGGGAGTCGTCACAGCCACAGTTGTCAAAATCCCCCAGGCTGCAGTTCCGGGTCAGCGTGTACATGACACCCGCAGAGCTGATGGCATGGACAAAAGCGGTTTCTCGGTTTGCTGTCAAGTGGGAATACAAGGAGAGCAGATGTGCTAAAGATTTCACGGTGAGACCAGTGTTAGAAATTACTCCTGCCATGCAGAAGACTGCACAGGAAGAGGTTTGCGATGGGCAGGGCTTTGTGGGGTGGAGAGGAGGCCCTACATGTCAGATTAGCTTAGTTTTGGCTTGAAGTGCATGAAGACAGAGGCTCCCAAATTCAACCCAGACTGACTTGTGCCATTTCCAAGGGTGTATGAGTTTAGCGCTTGGCTGTCCTTGTGGGAGATCAGCAATGGGAATACAGCACAGACAGCCAAATGTCCCCCATGTCTCACTAATACACCCCAGAGGGGAAGGGTCCCTCTCCAAGGATCAAAGAGCTCCTTCCCTACAGCCCCTTTGAGCCTTACCTTCTGCTGGACACTGTCCAGGGCTTGGAGCAGCAACCATACCTACCCACCAGGATCAGTGTAGTTAGTGACCATCAGCTGACTTCACTGAGCCTTTGGCTTTCATTTAATACCAGCAAGGTCTGGATCTGAGCAGATAACCTTGACAGGAGACAGTTCAGGGACCTGCTCCCAGTCCCAGAGTGTTAACTTTGTGCTGCAATTGCCTCCTCAAGGCCCCACTTCGGAGGCCCTGGTCCCTTGTCTGCTGCCAGGCCCACCAGAGGCCCAAGGCTCTCCTCCATACCCAGGTCCTGCTTGTACAGGGCAGGTGTGAACTCAGCCCAGCATCATACATGGGTCTAGAGGACCAGGTGTGCACTGAAACATTTCCTGGTACCTGCAAACAGGTAAGGAATAGGATACAGTGGCACTTGACCACAGCCCCATGCTCTGCAGTGGCACACGTCATGGATGCTGGATTTCTGCCCAAGGTGACTGACACCTGGAAGCTGTGGGAAGACTTTTCTCCTGCCTCTTGGCCAGAGCACAGCCACTGATGAACTCTTTCCTGCTCTCTTTAGCCGTATCCCTCTGCTTGCCACCCCACCACCCCGTGCCGTTTCTCAGCCTCCCTGGGACACCCTGGTGAGAGACACCACGTAGGCATGGTGTGTCCAGCAGCCCCTGCTGCAGGTCATGATACTGCATCCTTGTGGAGAGCCAGTTGTGTGAGGGTTGGTGGGACACTCCTGTCCTGTGCAAGCTGGGGCTTGATGGGTCTGGAGGTGATGCTGGCATTGCAAGGCTGCCGTGTCTTGAAGCTAGATCCCAGTGTGTGTGTGGGAGCTGGTGGGTGAAGGGGCCTCCTGGAAAGTTCCCTCTGGGGCATTCCTGGGAGAGGCATATGCCAGGTGGGGATGGGGAAGAAAAGGAGGCACTTGGAAAGAGAGGAGAGGCCCACAGGCTCTAACCTGTAGTGAGGGGGTCCTAGTAGTGTTATCCAATGCTTTCCTTACCGCTGCGCAGCCCACCGTGGCTGGAGAGCTGCAGTGCCCTCTCAGGGCAGTTCCAGCGGTCCCAAGCAAACTGGAACTTGCATTCCTCGATGCCGCTCTGCGCCCCAGCTGCCACGCTGCTGGAGTAGATGAGGTAAGCCTAGGAGCAGAGGAGCGGGTCAGGAGTGGGGACAGTGTGTGCCCCACTTCAGCTGCCCCCCCAGCATTAACTTGGAAAACTGAGTGAGGATGCATTGGCCAGCATGCAGGGACAGGGGTGTACTTGGTAGAGTAGGGTTGATGGTTGGACTCGATGATCTCAAAGGTCTTTTCCGACCTGAATGATTCTATAATTCTACGACAGCCCAGTGGGTGAGAGGCTGGGAATGCCCCCAGGCTACTTCCAGGGTCCAGGAGCTCTAGTTTCAGCAGCTCTAGTTTCCATCACAGGCAGTGCAAAGCTGGTGTAGCCCCAGCTGCTTCCCACACAGTGGTGGGGATGATGCAGGTGCAGCGTTCCTGCCCTGCTCTGCATATCGTGGATCCTGCTGCCTTGGGGTCTAGATGGCTGGAGAAGCACAGTGCAAAACACCAGGAAGTACTTGGTGAAGCATGTTTTGTAGGGCCTACAGAAAGTATCTTTCCAGCTCAATGAATGTGGGTGCTGATGCTAACCTGATTATCAGGAAGCAACAGATGACAAGTGAGAGCCTCAGCTGGTGCCAACAGGCCAATCTCCAAAACCTGGCCCCAACCAGCTTAAAAGGACCCTAGGACAACTTTGCTTAGGGCTGACACAGCCTGAGGAGCTGCAGCTCACAGCAGGTCATTCCTAACCCTCCTCTGCCTTGTGGCTGGAAACGTGGGGGTGAGGGGAACTCTAGCCCAGGCTGGATGGAGAGGAATGGGAAGGAGGAGCCCCTCCCTCCCTTCCCAGGTTTAGTGGAATCAGGGACAGAGATCAAAGGGATTTCTCTTACCTTGGGGCCCGTCATCAGGAAATTATTCACTGACCTGGAAGACAGAGACAGTGTCAGCAGGGAGGGGGTGATGGCGGAGGGGCCTGGGGAATGCCTGGCATCCCAGGGCTCTCCTCTTGCCCCCTGCAGCCTGCCTGTTTCCTGGCTGCAGGCACCTTTGGTCTCTTCCCTTGTCTCCCCTTGCTGCTCCCTGTGAGCCAGGATGGTGCCTTCTCTTTCTCCCCACCCTGCCCCCCAACCAGGATGTGCTGGGCTGCAACCCCCTTGCTGCTTCCACCTTTTGCTTTCCTCTGCACAGCTGCCCTTCATTTTTTTTAGTGCTTTCCTGTTCCCCCAGCCTTGCTTTTTACCTTACCAAACTGCTGCTCAGCTTAACTCAGGGTAGTGTTGCCTGCAGCCCCAGGAGCTGGACCACATGCCAGCACCGCTTTCCCTGTGGGACCATGCCAAGGGAAGAAGGAGGTCACACCACCGCTCCTTCATAGCGTGTGTCCTGGCAACATACCTCCAGGTCATGGTCCCTTGTTTTCCTGCAGTGCCAGCTCTGGCTGCCCACACTTTCCTCTTGGTCACAAACACTCTTGTCCTCCCCATCCGGCTGAGCACTGCACTGGGGAGGAGTCAGAGTATGGGGGCAGGGGGTGTTCCTAGCCAAAATTAAACTTTCTGGTGTTCGCACTGAAGGTGTGAAGCGATCATGTCCAAGGGCCACAAGGCAGCGTGGCTGGTCTCCATCACTCTCTCTAGGGGGCTTGCAGAGTGGAGCCAGTGCTGGACAGTCAGTCTCTTTCTCCAGCAAGAAAGACTCTTTCAGTGCAAATGGTGAGTCAGTGTTAGGACTCCATGTGGTGCAGTGACCACCATTAGGACTCTGGAGGATGTCTGGGTGAATCCAGCTCAGCTGTGTCATGGCAGAAAGGACTGAGGCTTTGAAAAGGTCCAAGAACCAACCTCAAATATCCTTATCCAGAAATTAGGCAAAAAA
The DNA here is from genome assembly GCF_034619465.1 of Leptosomus discolor. Lineage (NCBI taxonomy): Eukaryota > Metazoa > Chordata > Aves > Leptosomiformes > Leptosomidae > Leptosomus > Leptosomus discolor. Next base: position 22,091,187 of record NC_141396.1, on the reverse strand, counting down.
AAGGAGGTTTCTCCTACAAACACCCCATTCCAGTCTCTCCAGGTTTGCAAAATAACCCTCATCACTATTTCTGGTGAGTCTCCACAGCATCTCCCCTGCTGGCACCCCGGCACTCCAGAGAGAGCTGAATACTTTTATCCCCAGGGGAGCACACTGAGGCCAGAGAGGTGGCATAAGTGGATTGAGAACTTGCAGTGAGTGAGTGATCAGGAAAAAGCTAGAGCATGCATCAAGAGAAACTGGTTCTTCGGCTTCTTCTTGAGATGATGTTCTGCTTCAAAAGCTGGATGTCTCCCAGTGGAGGATGCTTCTTCTTTTCAGCTAGCCCTTACAGAGCCTTAACCCACACTCTGTCCCTTCAGCAGAGCAGCATGCTCCACTCTGCAGTTGGACTACCTGGCCTGCAGTGATGCTTGTTACTTTTCTAACTCCTCTTCATTCCCTGAAAATCCCCATAGCTGGGCAGACCGTGACTGGATGCAGGGGGAGAAAGGTGTGGGTTAGGGTATGGTTTTTCCTCCCTGTGTGTTTTCAGGCGATGCTGTCTGGAGCTACAAGTGTCCCTGGTAAGGGAGAGAAAGGCACTGTTCTTTTGTGCTACGAATCCAGCACAGAGAGCTTGGGGGCATCCCAGGGTGGGCTTGAGCGTAGGCAGAAGCAGGCACTGCCATCCCAAGCTGGGGGACAAAGCATAGCCATGCTGCAGCCCTGCCATGGGCACGGGGCAGACAGGGTGGCAGGACTGGTGCCCAGACATCAGACACATGACAGATTTAGAGAGGATGTTTCCCTGCCCTGGAAAACTGCTCCTGCTGTCAATGAGCCCATTTCACCTCCACTAGAACTGCCCTCACTGAGATCCTCTCTGAGGTACAGTGCAAAAAGGAGGTCTCATTATTTTAGCTTGGTCAAAATCGCAAGAAACCTGATCTTTGCTATTACTCACAGTTTAGAAAGAGAGGGAACTGGTTTGCAAAGTTTCTCTTTGGCAAATCTGACTGGTTTTTTGGTGGAAACGTGTCCATATTGATGCGGCTTGCTTTGGGAAAGATTCCCCTGCATCAAAACGGGCACTGTGAGAGCAGCAGATACGTTCCCTTTGTTGCAGGCCTGTGATTCAGACCCAGCGACACTCCGGCCCCTGTGGGTACTTTAGTACGAAGTCGATGGCTGTTTTGCAGAGGAATTTTCCTTTGGGAGCTGCTTCTGCATTGTACAGCTAATTAAATATTTCCTGGGACTTGGAGAGAAGGCATCTGTAGCCGGGTGATTAGAGCATCGGGTGACCTGAATCACACAGGGCCATGAACCTGGGGCTATTCAGACTGTGTAAGCTCCCTGGGTCCCCATCCTAACGCAACTGGGTAGCAGCATGAACAAGTCATTTTTCCATCTGGTTTCCCCGCTGTCCTTTGCCTTGACCTTAAGCTCTTGCTATGGGGACCACACTCAGGATGGTGACAGTGTGAATCTGAGCCCCTGGCAGCAGCTATGAGAAAACTCTGGTAAAATGTCCCTGTGTAGGCAAGATCTACAGAATTGCAAGTCTCTTATCTCTCTTGTCTTGCTTTTGTGGCCAAAACAAGAAATACATCCCACCTGCATTGCTTCCCACCTGGGTAGGAAAAGCCAAATTCACATTGTGCAAGAAGGATTTGCTTCGAACCCTTGCTGGCCTCATCTTGGATTAGGAACATCTGAGCAGTTGCAAGGGTGGCTTTAGGAGGAGGGCAGTAATCCACAGGTTTAGGATTTGCAGCAAACCAGCCTGTTAGCAGGTGTCAACTGACATAACTGCATTAAGCAGGGTCTGCTCCTCCTGGGATAAATCTCAAGGTTCACAAAAAGGCCAAGTTCAGGATACGCCAATTCACCATCTGCAGCTGAGCAAATGGTACAGTAGTAATTTCCCAGCAGGGTATTCTAAACATTTTTATTAAGTCAGAGAGACAGAGCTCTCCGATCAACAGGCAGGCACGCTGCTGGGAGGGTTTGTAGGACTTAGACAAGTAAAGGATTCACTTAGACTGGTACACTTGACCCCCCACATTTAACTCTTGCGGCTGCAAGTGGATTCAGGAGAAGGGGATATGGGACTATGGTATGGCTGGAGGCTGGCTGAAATTTTTCTGATTTATGCTGAGAGGGAAAGAAAGATAATAACAGAGACAAAATCTGTGTGCTTTGTCTTTGCTTGTATGATCTAGCTAAGAAAAATGCATGCCTATTCTGGATATGGATTCCAGGAGGGCAGAGAATAATTAAGCCACTTGTTCCATGGATGTAGTTCAATATTGACAATGCCACTAGAGTCATTCTCTGTACTGTATATAGGAATCACTACAAAAATGAATCTCTCTTCATTTTTGTCTCTGTAGTGTGATTTTTTAAAAAAATTATTTATTTATATCTACTACTTTTCCATACCACTGTAAAGGAAAGCAGAATGTAATCCTAAACTAACCAGCTAGCTGCATCCACAACGGGTCTAAACCAGCCCAATTCCCATGACTTTGGCGTCACTGCACTGATTTAAAACTTTTTGAAGTCACACACATGAAAGGAAATGCTTGAAATTATTTCTCTTCTCCAAGAAACTTTACAGGGTTTCTAGCTATCTAAACCCCTTTTCCTCCACCTTCAGACGCCAGGACAGCATTACACAAACCGAAGCAGAGCAGAGACAGACCTCAGCAGGTAGAGAGAGGAGTCCCACCGAGTTCTTCAGCCCTCTCCCCAGCCCATGCAGGGCCCTGGGCAGGGCACGCTGCTTCCCTCACTGCAACTCTATGCATTCAGGTAAAAAGTAAATCTAGGGCAAGTGATTTTAATTGCATCTGATCTTAGGAAGTTATCTCAAAGCTATGAATATCTATAGCAGGAATTCTCTACCATAGTTTTATTGAACCCAAAAGCAAATAACCCTGCCAAGCAGCTGTCCTACTATATTTTACACATATCAAATACCAATTAGCCTCTGATAATTTCTGCTGAGTTACAACTTTAACCAATAACAGCGCCCTGCTCCTCAGTTTAATATGTCCCAACAGCCTTATCAAATCTCCTATTAAAGTATTTGTTTGATACCTTATCACCCACTCATGCTACTGTGCTGCTGGTTCAGCTCTTTAGAAAATTATAAAGCTGTATTTAGACCTTTACTGTCATTATCGTAAATACAGAAAATGGATACAATTCCACTTTAGGTCTGAGTTTTGTTCCAAGTACAAACTCCCCCAGGTTATTAGAAAACCAGTGACACTGGAAACTAAAGGCAATCATACAGCTGAAGTGTAAAAAAACATTTAGAGACAAACTGCTGCACTAGAGACGGTTACATTATTCCCACAGGAAGGAGACTGGGAGGCAACTAACATTTGGAGCTTTAATTTTTTTCCCTTCATTTCTCTCTATTTTGTTGTATTTATGTGGTTTTTGGTTCCTAAATGCAAACCTGACATTTTGCTCATCTAGAAACATGCCAACCATTCAACCTAGCTGACATGGCAGAATCTAATCCGCACTCAGAGAAGGGAAGTGCCCTCAGATATGTAAAAAAAATGTTGTTGATCTATATTGCTTCCTGCTCCCAATTCTCATGAATAAATCACAAGAAAAAAGAATCTTGTTGCGTTTTAAGCTGTTGGATCAGATAAAGAAGACCAGCAAAAATTGCAAGCAGGATTACTGTATTATTCTCATGAACCTTGCTTTTTTCTCTTCAAGAGTTAAGGGACAAGGTCTGTAATACATTCATTTTGAATTTTCCTTTCTTTCAGGAAATCATGACTATGAGCAACATACAGAGAGACGCAGGGCTATCTTGATCTATAATATTTTCTCTCAGATAAAAACTTCTGAAAGGCAGACAGGGAATTTAGACATCCAACTTCTGTCGAAAATGCCTGGGATTTCTGTGTTTAACTCTACTTTGAGCTCTGAAATTTCTCCCCTTTGTACAATTTCTATAAAATGTTAATTTTTTAAAAATCTTTTAATGTATTCTGAACCTGTTTATATTGAAGAAGAGCAGAAACATAAAAAATGAGTTCTTGCCCAGCCTTTCTGCACAACATACCCATTCCCCTTGTTCCAGAAGGGAGATTTATCTTGAGTTTGCTGCCATATAATATTTAGACGTATACAAATTGTTGCACATTCTTTTAATAAAGGGAGTAGAAAATCTCTGATAGAACATAAATTTCACTCACAGCCTAACAGGAATAAGTTCCCATTTACTCTTGAGTTTCTCTTTCTGTAATTTTCATTTCTCCTTCCATGGTAATAACCCTAGAGATCTGCTATGGGGGAGGCAGGGGATTTTAGTAATTGAACGGGAAAAGACTTTCCTTGCTGTTAGAGATACGTCTGTAACCCACAGAGCAGATTCCCCAAGGCATCACGGAAACGGAGAATAAAGTTTGGGTACTCAGTAAAAATCACATAGGAAAAGATACCTACAAAGCCAGGTCATTTGAGTCCATCTACATTTGGGCATGGGAGAGATACACTCCACAAGGAATGGTACGAGATTTGATGCAAGTGTAAACTCTTTCTGTTCACCCTTATAAAACATTTATGGAAATAAGTGTAAAACCACACTTAGGACAGAGCAAGGGGCCCACAGGAGATAAGTTTGGGTTTGTGCATGGGGGAACTGGTCTGATGGGACCCAGGTGGCTGGGAACGAAGCCGTAGTGATCTCTGTACCAAAAGCTTCTCCCCAGGAAATCCTAATACATGAATTTCAGACATGTGTAATCCTGACCCTGTGCCTGCCAAGGAGCCCGGGTCTCAGGCTGCTCATGCGGAGTGACGCTCCTGATGATCTAACTCACCCCTGCTGGCTCTGAGCTCTTAATCAGGGACTGTCCTCTTCGGGGAGCACGGGAGTAGCCCCACTTGATTTGATTAAGACAAGAGACAAGCTGATGGTGAGCCTTTGGATAAACAGAAATCCCTGGCTCTCCCATTGGGTTGTCTTCCCAGTTGGAAGTGAGGGGCTAAATCCTCACATCAGCTCTCCTCTACTCTGTTTTACACCAGCTCAGGATTTCTCCCATGCAGTTATTTTTGGGAGGCACAGGGGAAAAAGGGGACTTTCTTAGAGCTAACCTCTCTACCAATGACTGTGTTGGGACTTAGTTAAATATCTGATTCCATTAAAGACCAAAACTGAGCTAAATGGGAAAGAAGGGACATTTAGGAAGGTGAAGAGGAATTTCCTTAGGGTGTCCGGAAAGAGCACCTGCCTGTAACAGACTGAGGTGCTCTTGATACTCACCAGGCACAGCAGGATTGGAAGAAGGGAGTGAGGAAGAAGATGCCCAGATAAGGGTCCATGTGAAACATAAAATCCAAATAAAAAGGGAGAAAGGAGATCCTAAAAAAACCCTTGGGTACCACTACCACCAGAGAAAAGGAAAAAAAAAAGAAAAAAGAAACACAACAAAATTAGGGAAGGGATGGAGTTATCTTCCACCCGGCGGTCCTGGTGTGATGAAGAGGCATATGCCCCCTGAATCCCAACTTCTGCGAAGGGTAACCAATCCTAAAGTAAGAGCTAAAGGGGGTTGGTGAAATGGAGCCGCAGAACTTCCTAAGAAGAGATTATCTACTTAATTAAAGATTTTTTTTTCCCTAAGTCCTTCAGCCAATCAGGACTCAAGTGCCAAGAGAGAGATTGAACTGATGAAAAGAACACCCCAGGTTCCTCGAAGACAAATGCACCACGAAAGGGATAAGAGGGAGGGAAAAGGGGAAAAAAAAAAAAAAAAAAAAAAAAAAAAGAAAGAAAGAGAGAGAGAGAGAAGGATAAAGAAAGAGACGGCAAATCCCTTAAAGTAATCACCAGATTCAATCTCCACCAGCACTGCTCTGCCTCTCCATCCCCCGCAAAGGCAACTGGAAGGGCTGCTTTCAGCATGCCTTTGCCTCCTCCTGCCTTGGAGACATCACTGGGGCTGGGGTGCACTGGGTGCTCTGGAATGGGGGGCTTGGGTTTGGGCTGCCTGCGACCGCTGCTTGGAGGCCATGCAGTGTGCTTCAGGGAGAAGGCTGGGAAACAGATACGTGAACATTGTCTCTGCCTCAGTCTCCCTGAGGAGTTTAACGGGAATTGGGGCCAGTTCCTACCTCCATCTGTTCCTCCTTCATCATGGTGACCTACTCTTTCTTCCCACCTCCTGTTTGCAGCATGCCACTCTCACCCCAGTAGAAAGGCCTCTGGCTAACCTTCCCATTCCCCCTTAATTTTTTCGTTTTGGGGTTTCCTACAAAGTCTGTGGGAGGGGGTCTTTGGTTTGGGAGGGTCAGCAGTCTTTCAATGGGGGCTTATCCCAGGACAAGAGCTGCTGGAGCTACTTAGAATTGCATCCAGCCCGTGCCTCCTGGCCATGTGGAACATCCCAGTTACTGTCACACTGCCCACCACAGCCACTCTGACCAGCCCTAGGTTAACAGGACCATCTGTGCCGTCCTGTCCCAGAGCCATAGGAGCATCTTCTCCACACCACGCACTGATTTTCCTGCTGTGGACAAAATCAGCTGAAATGTGGGCTGAGACCAGTCAAACTCATTTCACCCAGGGTGCAGCTGCCAGGCAGAAGGGCTGGACCAGGACAGGATTTGAAGGGGAGCAAGACGCTGTGGCTGAGCCATCAGGCAGGGCTGGCTGGAGGCTGAGCTTTGCTCAGGGCCACCTCAGCCAGACAAAACTCCCTCCTGGGTCACGCAGTCTCGAGAGGGAAATCTGCCTGGCAGGGATCTCCTCTCAGCCAGACTTTGGCCATCCCATGCCCAGATCAGCTCTGCCCAAGCCAGGGAGCACCAGCCAGGCTCACACTGGGCACAGCCCCCAAGGCACCGCTGGCAAAATGCTGCCTTTGCCCGGAGCGCTGCCCACCCAGCCAGGCAGGCCCCTCGCCCTGGGGGGTGGCTGGGCAGTTGGCAAGCACCTAGGTGAGGACAAAAATGCTGCCAGCAACTGATCCCAGGGCCAGCTGTGCCTCCCAGCTGCATCCTATTACAGCAAGGCTGATAGAATTTGCACTCATTAAAGCCCCAGCTCCTGGAGCCCTGAGAATTTTAAAAGCTGTAAGGTGTTACATATACTCAGAAAAAGCTTGAAAATTTAGCTGGTAGAAGACAAAACCCCAGAAACTGAAAGGTGAGGGAAATAAGCAGGTTTGTTGGGGTTTTTTTTACTATTTTAAAAATTATTTATTACATTGAAATAGAATTTCAATGCTGTGACTTTTAGCACAGTTTCATGGTTTTGGTGGCCTAATGCAAGTAGTGGGGGTGGTTGTGCCTTCCCTGCCAGAAGAGGCTATCCTGGTCTGGGTGTAGGCAGCAGCTACAAGGGCTGATGCTGCCCCCGGGGGAGCTGAGGGGCTGCCAAGAGGCTGCCCGCTCTTCGGGGGATCAGCCCCACCAGGACTGCACTAGTGGGATGCAGGGTATGCTTCCACCCTGCACTTGCCATTTATTTCTGATGGCAGGAAGAAGAATTTCCAGTTGTTGCTTTTAAGTCTTCAAATGTCTGTTTTGGGACACTTGAACCAGAGTTTTCTCAGTCCTCAGGCCCAGCAGCAGTAACATTTTGAAATCATGCAACGCTTCAGACATGTCTTGACCAACTGGAAACTAAGGACACTATTGGGTTCACTGGGGTGAGCTATTTTTGTTTGCTCCAAGACAAATTAAGTAAGCGGATTGCAAAAATGAGGAAAACAATATTCCAAGTAGATCCAAAATAAAAAAGAGGAATATATTTTTTTATTAGCTATTACAAGAGGCAGCCAGGCCTTCCTCCAAGCTCACAGAAGCACCAGCAGCACCAGGGTGCTGCGGAGCCAGCAGCCTCCCCAGTCAACTTCTAATTTCAATTAAATGCAATAGCCACTTTCCTGGAAACAAGCATGTTTCTCAAGCCAAAGAGGCTGGAGGCAAAGCCTGAAACAATACTGTCCCAAACATGTTTCAAAGCACTTAATTACAGCTCTCAAAGGCTGTTTAATAGACTCTATGAGCTACTCTATAAAGAAATGGGATGCAAAATTGTTTTTATAATGTTCCTCAAATTTTGTTATTGTTACCAACAAAAGCTCTGTAAATCTTCTAAAATGGGTCCAGAGAGCATTAAAATACATTTTATGGCCAGAAGGACTGGTATATTATCCCATCTGACCCGTTGGCCAATACTGATCTCTACTGACCTTTGCACTGAGTGCTGTAATGTGTGTTTGACTATTTGCTCATCTCCCAGAACAGCAGACAGGGTTTGAGGACAACAGGAGATAGAGAACCTACTGCCATCTGTGGTTATTTGTTCCAATTTATTAAAAAACAAACAAACAAACGAAACCATTAATATAAGATGTCTAGATTTAATTTCCAGAGTACAGAGAAGATCTGAACTGTACTTGAAGAGCTTGTACAAGTAATCACAGAAAGAGTAAAAAATAAAGTTTCTAAGGCTCTTCCCATCTTCCACAGGTACCAATGCAACTGATGGATATGAAAAATTAGTTTAAGAAGTAGGGGTAAATATTCCAAGTCTGGCTTACAGATATCTCAAAAGTTTCTTGCTGTCAGTGCAAAGTGCCCAAAGGACAGATATTTTAAAACAAAAGGGCCATTAAAAGGTCAGGAAGGAATTTGAAGTGTCTTATTTTAAAAGATATAAATTAATCTTGTCTAGGGAGAACACAGAATTCAACCCTGAAAGAGCTGAAAAAGTCTCAGGAAGGTCCAGCTTCCCAGTGCAGTAAGCAGATTTCAAATGGCAGCTTTGCCTTTTGCACCAGCTAAATATGGCTTCAATAGTATCTAATGCCTGTCAAAACATCCCCCAGTACCCCAAGAAAGTGTAAGTGTTGCTTGCAATCCTGTACTGAACATGCCCTGTGCTATTATGCTCCTACAGTTAAGTGGTTCTAGAAACAAAGCCAAACAGAGGCTGGGGAAATATAATAGTAGCTTTTATTAGATCAACTGATGCACAATGGAAGAAGCAAACAGGTTTTTTGAGCATTTTGGCTCTGAAAAGGCAGGAAAGGTGCTGGTGTGCCCAAAAGCCTGTCTACTTTTTTTTTAGCTGTATGAATCTGAGATTGTGCCTTAAAGACGGTATTGACACACCAGAACATGCAAACAGCTGTGCGACCTCTTTGCTGCAAGCTTGACTTTGTAACCTTCATGGTTCCCAACGCTTCTGTCTGCATAGGTGACACAGGCTGAGCAGCCTCCCATAAGGTCTGCTTGTGCTTTACCAGTATTGAATGTATCCACACATTTGCAGGTTCTCCGTACAGTTCATGCAGGGACAGCTCAGGGAATCCTTACCTACTGCAGCCAACTGTGTGACTGGTCACATCCATCACACATCTCATAGGAAGTGACTTCTGCCAAACTGTGGGGAAAGGCAGGAGGGTCAGATGTTTAGGCTGTTCTTCAGTTGCTGGAGTAAAGCTTAAGGTGTGCACAAGAAACCAAGAATATTATCTCACATCAGAAGGGACAGAAATGTTGCAACAGCTGTAGAGGGTCAGTTCAAGGCATGGACAGCTACAAAGTGTTTTCCACCTGCAGCTCTCAAAGTGCCTCAGCAAAACAGCTCCCCCATTTTTCCCGTTTTACAGGATGCAAAACTGAGATCTGGAGTCAGGCAGTGGTTTGGGGATAGATCCAGCCTCCTGCACCCTCGTCTGGCCCCAGTTTCCTTCTGACATTCAAGGCAGCCAGTTTCAAGGGAAAGGCAAAGGTCTCTAGGGAAACATCTTTAGCCATGGTACGTAGAAGTTGGCTGTGCCCTGGAGAAAGTGAGCTTAGAGAACTTCAAAAGCTCCAGTTCATCCTTTGCTTGGGCTGCAATAGTTGCTTTGTCATGTGTTCTCAGTTTCAGTATAGAGGATATTGCCTCAGCACGGTCTTGACTTGCACAGGCTTATGCTGTGTTGGCCAAAAAAGTATTTATTTTGAGAGTCCAGAAAGCAAATATGGGTCCAGGGCATCTTTTTCCAGCACCCACTTACCAGGCAGCTGAGGGTTGTGAGAGGGAAAGGGACAGATGTGCAGAGAGGTGGGGTATCTGGGAATGAAAATCAAAGGAAAGTGAGAGGTGGTTTGCCCTTAAAGAACAAGCAGGATCACCTTGGAGAAAAAGGACTGTGAGGGTAGGAGGGAAATTATTTATAGCACTCCAGGAAGGTGTAATTAGGACAAGCAGGACTGAGTGAGTTGAAGCACATTCCTGTCTGGCTGGCAGGAGGTGAGGTAACCCTGGAGGTGAGAGGGACCATACTAAGATCCCAGATCTAGAAACATAGCCTGGCCGCTTGCCAGCCACACCTTCCTCCTGTCCCCATGCACCTTGAAGGAAAGGCAGACTCCCCTGCAGAGCAGCAGCTACGGCACTCCCCAGCATGGCCCTTTGGGGACAGGAGCCCAGGCCACATGCTACTGCTCATCCTGGGCACAGCCACCATCCTTCAAAGAGCCTTGCTTGGGCCACCACAGACAAGCTCAGGGTTACAGGGAGTAAATGTCACAGTCATCAATGCAGGTGGCTCTGCAAAAGGATCGTCTCTTCAGCACCCATGAGGCCTCTGACTCTCAAAGAGGAAACACACTTGGGCCCTGCACATAAAGATTTGGGGCATGGCACAACAACAACAACAACAACAACAACAACAACAACAAAAAAAAGCAGAGGTATCCTTCTGTACTGGCCAGAAGGATTAGTAGCTGGAGGGGGAAAGGGCTATGGGTTTGAGAGGTACATGGATCTCGGTGAACCAGAGGATGAGAGTAAAGCAGGAAGATGGTTCAGCAGCATGGTGTAAATAATTAGTAGCTTGGAGCTTTGGCAGACCTGAGGAACCCAAGAAAATTCTACATGGGAGCTGCTTAAATTGGTCCACTGTTGCACCAGAGACATACATTTTGTTTCCCTTTCAGGCTCCATGTGCTCCCCTCAACATTATTGTTATCAGGAATATTTGAAAACAAAACCACATTTCAAACTGAACAAAATCAAGCCTTTTTATGAAGAAAACTGCCCAGTGACATGCTTTGATCTTTTTTAGCTGAAACCATCCACGAGCTCTGTGGGAGCTGTAAATAGCTCCAGCCGACTTACAACTGGATGGCCTTCACCCAGGCAATTTTGCCAGCCTCTAGTGCAGAGAGACTGATTGCAGACCCTTTTGTAACGCAGACAGGAGGAGGTTTAGCTGAAGGTTTTACGCATTCCTGTGATCTTTTTCATCTCTAATTTGCTATGTGGTCTAATGACCGAGCAGCCGCATATGTAGCTCCGAATTACCCTGTAATTTGTCCCTCCGGTGAGCCAGCTCGCCGTTTCGCAGCCGGCAGAGGGTGCTCCCGGCTCGGCCTGCAGCCGGGCTGGGGCTCAGCGCTGCTGCTGAAGAGCATCCTTGGATCACAGGGGTACAGGGAAATGCTCCTGCGCTGGGCCGGGCCATGTCCAGCACAGACAACAGGCTCTGTAGGGAATCCGGGCTTAAAAAATCTCGTGTTCTCCTCCCCGCTTCTCCAGACAAGCACCTTGAAGCCTCAGCATAGGTTAAGTCCAAAGATGATACTGAATGGTTCAGTGTTCACAGCAGTGGTGTGGAGCTCCTGGCAGCTGTGCCCACGGGTGGAGGGCAGCAGTGCCCTGACATGAGCTCTCTGCCACAGAGTGCCACGGTGCAGCCACCACTCGTGTGCTGTGGCATGCTTCCCTGTGGGCCAGCCACCATGGCAGCCGATGAGTCTTCTACTGACACCTGGTCTTAGCTCAGGAAGCATCAAGTGCTCATCAAGCCTCAGCAGGGAGATGGATGTAAAGCCATCAGCGGTACACACAGAATATCTGGATGCACACTTTTTCACTGGTGTGCTACCTAACAGGTCCCAAGGTCCAGGACCTGCAAATCTGGCTCAGCTCTTTGCCCTAAAACAGTGGCAAAACTGCTGGCATAAATCCAGTGAGGTACTTCCTCTTTGCCTACGGATGACTAACATGAGTAGCCATCGGCATTTACCCGGAATGAGTCAGGCCTGCAAAATCATGAGACTGGCTTGAAAATAATACACAGCAGGAGCTATTTGTGTCCAAGCCTTTAAGGTACACTTGGGGCATGTTTCCTCTGGAATCAGCAGGGCTGGGAACATGCTGTTCTGTCGCATGAAAGGCAAGCTGAGAGTGTTGGGCTGTGGGCGATCAGGCTTTTTGATGAAGACCAAATGTCAAAAGGTTTGTCATAAATCACAGGACGGTAGTGAGGCTGAGCAGGCATGTAGGACCTCTCTGCGTTGCCCAAAACTTGCTGTGTGTGGGTCCTGGCTGTTTGCCTGGGAGCTCTCATGAGTTCAGTGTTCATACATTAAAATACCAGATCTTTTTTCACTCTGTCCTTGGCCAAAAACTTCTCTTGGCCTTCACTGTGTTACTTGTTGCTACTCTTCACCTTGGGAGTGGCTGCATTTCAGTGGTGAGCATCAGATCAGCCCACGGGGTGCTGTGGCCCCCAGCAAGCTGTAAAGCAAGCTGAGTCATTTCCCAATAAAACCCAGGGCTCAGGATCTGGTTCCAGCTCCAGTGTCGTCTGCACTGACTGGGACCATCTCTTCTGCCCAAATAGTCAGTCAGTCTCAATAAAAGGTGATGATGAGGAGCTTGGAGGCTGAATCAGGCAGCCAAGATGAAGAAGCAGCTCCAAGATGGTCAGGATAAACTGGCACCACAAAATCTATCACCAATCCTTTGCAAATGTCATTGCTGACAGAGCCAGAATCCAGCTTCACGTCAAAATCTTAAGCATGACACACTTTTATTGATGGTTGTTGGGAAAATGTTGTGGACGAGCTGTTGTTGCATAACCCTGACCTCTTTTATAAGTGTCTCAAGAAACAGGCTGTTGCATAAACAGTAAAGCAGCACTTTTGTTGGCCTGTTGTGGACAAGCCCCTTGGCTTTCATATTGTCAGCCTGGATGAGGTTTCACCACTGATGAGGGCCACCACAATGAGGTGCTTTATTGAAGCATAACACTCTCTGAAGGAGGTGTTTCTTTTCCTGTCTACGGGGACCAGACATTTTGGTTACAGGATAAGAGCATGGTCTGGGGCCTGATCAAAATTTTCCACTGAGCCCTAAAAAACAGAGACCCAGAAAGTGAAGGAAAGAGAAATGTGGCTAGGAATAGTAACACTTTTCTGAGTGCCACTGTTGAAGCACAGCTGGGAAAGAGGTCTTCATGCTGATCAGGTGCTGCTGAAGGGTGTCAATGCATGACAGCAAACTTTGTTCTGGCCAGTTATGTTCATTTGGCACCACTGATAGCAGTCTAGCTTGCTTTGTATGAATATTTTACAAAGTCATCCTTCTCTGACCTCCATCACTGCGGCATCCCAGGACATGGTCTACTGCAGCCTCTCAGTACACTTACGAAGTATTAGCCACTGACTAGAGGCTGGTAACTGAGACAGGGCACAGAAAATAACTTGCCCAGACTCAGGCAGCAAGATAGTGTATAGCATGATACATCTGAGCTGAAAACAGACCAGAGCATAGCTTGCTACTAGGGAGAGGAAGAGGGGGCTGAGGGTACTGCTACAACTTGTCAATACTGAGAAGGGGGGTACCCTACCAAAGAAGATGCAAGCACATATTGGCTTCTGGTCAGAGGTTTCTGGGAACTGAGAATCCAGTACACTGGGATGGCACTGCCTCAGAAACAAAAGATGATCCTCTATAACATCCGTTCTTCTCAAACATCAGAGTTTATAAGGGTACCTGCATCTGGTCTCAGAATGAAAATCAACAGCAACATTTGCACTGGTTCTACATTAACACATGCAAAGGAGGAATGAGCCCTATGTTTCGAGGACAAAGCATTCATTGCTACAGCAAGAGAGAAGAGGGCAAAAAAACCCCAACCGCCACCACATTAGAAGAAACTAACATTCATATTAATCCATCACTGGGTGGTACTTCCTGGAATGATAGACTTCAGGCAGTTTTGTCTTTACCCATTGCCACTATGAAAGATGTGCTAACTCCCAGACTTTCTGACGTCAGATTTCATCGCAGTACCTGTTTGGAGGCAGGGTCCAACCCTTTCTCTCCTTGGTTTTCAAAAAAATGGCAACATAACTCAGACCTCATGCCATCAGAGTGAGCAAAGGGGAGTATGTAAGGCACAGTGACACTGAAGGTACCGACTTCAAATGCATTTTCCTTGCAGTTCCCTTTGCAACTCAGGGATGGCAGTGCTGCCTCAGCTCTTACTTCAGCTAATAATGCACACTGTGCACTCTGTGAAGGGCTTCTTTTAGTAGCACCACAGGGTGTAATGACAGATGATTGCATATGACAGGAGTCATTCTTACAGCCACCGTCTGCCTGCTGTTGCTACGTACGAAGTCTTGCATGTAGCTGCTGGAACAGCCCTCACCCGCCCATGGTTTGTAACCAGAGAAAGAACAGAATGTCCTCAGGAATTAAGTGTGGCTTGTTTCTGGGAGACTTTTTATTATGAGTATTTACAGACTGTATCAGTCATTGGTAGGTGGTGATGCTAAGAGGAGATAGCAGATCCTGCTCACGACACAGGGGCTTCTAATGCCAGCTCAGCCTTTGACCATGGATAAAGCATTCATTTTTCACATCCCTCAGTCTCCCTCCCCATTCAAGTGTCTACTTAGATTGTAAGCTTTTGGAGACAGTGGGTATCTCCCAGAGTGGATTTGTACAGCACCCAGCACAATGCAGACTTTGATCTTGATGGCAGCCTTCACTCATTATCTTAATAGAAGCAACAAAGTCTTTATACAAATTAATTTATCTGAACAGTCCTTTGGCCATGTTGACTCCAAACCACATGTGTGACAGGAAGTGACAGAGGAAACTGTGTGTATATAAAACCACCTTCTGGGTTTGGAGCAACTGAAGGTGTAACATCTGGGTTGTGAGTGGAGGTGACTGCCCTCCAAGTGGCAGCACTGCATCTCAGACACGATGTGTACACTGACTCCACTGCCTGCTAGAAGCTTTCTTTTGTGTGGGAAAAAGAAGTTAACTCCTGGTCTTGGATCCCAAAGTGTGATTTTGTAGCAATTGTGGTAGTTCTGTGCAGAGAGAAACTCCTTAGAGAGCAGGGCTAATAGTGCACTGGCACTGGAGAATGAACTTGTACCTTCATTACAAAGGGGTACCCTTGACTTTTCTGAAGAGGGAGCAAAAACCAAAGGTTTGGGCAGACTAGACCCTCCAGACCCTTTTCCATTTTTAAACCACCTACTAGAAACACCACAGGAGGTAGGAGGTATCAGTTCACAGGGGAAATCCCCTTTTGACTAAAAGAAGCCTGACAAAGGACATTTTAAACAGAGATTTTTCCATAAATAATGTGAGGATTATAATACTGCTCCACCTGTCATTAAGACACTGAACTTCCCATCTTGCATGGCAGAAGAGCAGATCCCACTGTGTACCTCACCTTCAATGGTATGTCTTCCAGCTTTGCTGGGCTGCAAGGAGCAGATCTGTGCGCAGTCTCTACCAGAGAGAGCCTATTTCATTGGCTTACTACCTCTCTTGATCAAGATATCAGTCAGTCATCCCAAAGACCTGGTGGTGTTTTTCACTGTGCTTCCTCAGGCCAGTCTCATGTCTTCTGTGCCTCCTCTGCTTAGCAGACTCACATCAACACCGTGTGGGATCTTTCTGGTAACACTAGGCATCCTGAAGCAACAGTGAACCTCTGTTTCTCATCTGACAGCCAGTTTCTAATCCAAGTCTTGCTACTTTTATCCAACTAGGATTTCTTCACTCCTTTAATAAATATATAATGTGGCGCTCTATCAAATGTCAGGCCAAAGGCAGAGCAGTTGGCAATCATTTCTGGCCATACTGGTCCAGAAAACAGTTCACTAATCAAATGACATCTTGTTTGCTAAGTTGACTCAATAGCAAAGTCCCCTCTCAGAGGAAGGATCTGGGTATCAGGACTCTGTCAGCATTTCCTCCAAATGGGGGTCTCTCCCTCTTCTCTCCCAAACCAACTGCATTAATGTGCTAGAGGAGAACTCAGCAGTGTCCTACTACATCCACCATCTTCCCCATGCACCAAATGAGCAAGTGCCCTACATGTCACAAGGAAGGTTATAGGACCTCCAATAAAATCAATCAGTCCTATGAGATTTCTGCCTTCAATGTCCCAACAAATGGGAACAGTGCCCACTGCCATGTCCTCTCATGAACTCAGTGCCAATGTATCCTACATGTGATACCTCTCATGGAGATCTGTCTGACTCTTCTAGTTTGGACTACCAACAGACATTACTGGGGTTTCATCTGAGCTGAGTCAAAGCACACATGTTCGGAATGTGCTAAGCTCTATAAAAACAGGGAGAAAGTGGCCCCAAATATGTTGTTTGTAATTATCAGCTAAATGGTAATTTGGAGCTGTTCTCCCTCCTCCTTTGCTGGGTTATCTCGAGAGGACAAAAGCCAGAATTCCCAAGGAACTGGTGATTACTAGCGAGTTTCCAAGAGCAGAACTCAGAAACATCTAAGGAAACAAAATCCAGTCATAAACTGATTTCCAGAAAAAAATAGAGTCCCTGCCCTCTGAAAACTGGGCGCTTCACAGTATCTTTGGCAAGATTTCCAAAATCACCTTCTGCATACATAAATCTTGGGCTGGATGTCCTCTGTGCAAGGTTAAGATGGTGGGCCATTCTATTACACTCACTCAAAAATGTTAATAAATTTCTTTCAGGCATATTTAGGGGCTCATCCCTTGCATTTTTGGAGAGCTCATACTGCAACTAACACAAGCTTCTAACTTCTCTACTGAAGAAAGGTGGACTGACCCCTTATAGGGAGCCAGGCTGAGCCACAGCTGTGCTTGCTCCCCCTTCCAGGTGAGCGGATTGGTGGGGGATAGAGGGCACCTGGGTAGTGGGGCTTTCCTACAAAAGGACTCTGCTGGGACAGGAGCTTCTGGAAGGTTATTTGAGGGATAGGAGTATGTAGGTTGTTGCTGATATTACATGTTAGGGAAATGGTGGGCTGTAACAAAACTAGTGCAGGTTTAGCGATTAAGTCTCAGAAATTCTGCTTGTGGTTTAGGCAGTTATTTAAGGCTAATAGAGTAGCTGCTAGAGAAAAGGGGAAGTAGATATGTTTGGAAACTACCTATTACAACTAGTATTGTGTAGGGGAAGGGGAGCAAAGCAATACATGGTCAGGAAAGAAAGCATGCTTTGCTCAGTAGGAAGTTATCTTTCGCAATTCTCTCTTCTTTCCATCTCTCTTTCTGGGATTAGGTATGTTCTGGGTAGTGTGAAAGCAAAGCTTTTAGGCTATGATATTGGGAACCTGAAGCAATCCTGATGCTCCAGAGCCTGTAAGTGTTTCTGACAGTCTAAAGTTCCCTGCCTTTGAGGAAAGCAGTGACATTGTCCCTGGCCTTACATGCAATAAAGGCTTACAAAAGTCTCTCTTCTGATGGTGATGTGGCAGTCTGACCTCCTATGTGGCATTTCTGTACTTGCTGCTGGGATATCATTAGGATCTAGAAGCTCATGAATTAGTTCTGGGGACATAGCTGCCAGTTTAAGTGCCTTTGTGCCCTCTTCCAGGGGCATGGGAGAACTTTGTTTCTCAGGTCTCTGAACAACTTAATGGTCAATCCATAGGCTCTTCCCTATGCCAGAGCAGGTCTACTGTGGGGTGTCTTTGGTCAAGCCAGGAATATTTCTCAGATGATGACCTTGCAGATAGTAGGGTGGAGGGGCAGAGCTCAGGAAGTGTCATCTGAGCAGCCGGAGGCTGAGGCCATCCTTTGAGGAGGTCTGTCCCTGAGCTGCTTAGTTGGGTGATTTCAACCTTAGCGGGTGTTTGTGTGCTGGCAGTTCCTGATCAGGTCATTTCACTTAACCCCTTGCTCCTCCCATATCAGAGAGCATGAGGTGTGCATCAATCAGCTGGTTTCCTTGTTGCCTGGCATCAGTCTTGCCACCCATGAAGTTTACTGTTCTTGGGTTTCTGTGGTCAGCCAAAGATTCAGCAACTCTCTGGTGCTTGCAGACAAACAGAAAATCTGGCACTTTCATTAGCGTGATCATGCCCCCGCAGTGGCTGGCAGGATGTCTGAGGGGAAAACTACAGATGTTTGATCTTCAGTGTCCATAGGGAGTCTTACTAGATCTGAACAGCTATCATATCTCCTCTGATATCACAAAAGCAGATATACTAGCTGAAAGGCTTCCAGTGGCTATATCCTCTGCTGTTTCATCGCTAAGCAAATAAACCAGTTGCAAACCTTTATACTACTTAATGATGTCAAATTTCTAAAAGCATTTTGATCTGAAATGGACTTTTTTTTTTTTCCTCCATCTGCAAAAAATCTTGGGTAAGAATTCAGAATCCTAGAGCCTTTGAGATGGTTCAAAACCAACTGATTTTCCAAGCCTTTGGCCATCAAGGACAGGCCCAATTACTACTCTAATGGGTGCAGCTGTATCACATCAGCTGCAGCAGGGATGTGTTGCATAAGGCTCAGTGAGGTGGGGATTTATCCTTCTTGTGAAGAAAAACCAAAAGGGCATGGCCAAGGTTGCTCAGCTGGTTGGTGGCAGAGTGGGAATGAGCATCTAAACCTGAGCCCTAGCTCAGTTCATGTTTCTTGTATCAGGTGAAAAAAAAAACTTTTATCCTCACGAGACTGACAGAGGGAAAGGGGCTTTAGGAATTTCTAGCCCGTTAGTGGTGAAGCTGGTGTGTTCACCTTGTTGCATATAGGCCCAGACAGGAGACACTTCTCTGAGGGGAGGGAGTGGATGTCACTGGGGTTTAACTTAAGTGGGTGAGTTGCTTAATTACTTCATACATGTTCCCTCACCCACACCATCTGCACTGTAATTAATTTAATTCCTGAAGTGATGGGATTTAATCTTAAGCTGCTTGCTGGCTCATCTCTGGCAAATCTGGTGATACAGCCTCCAAGAACTCTTGCTTGATACCCTACAGCTTTATAAATGCCACCCTTCCAGACAGAGGTGGCATCTGCTTGGGCTGCTCGCAACTTTAGAGGGTGCTGGAGCCATGCCATCAGCTACCCTGCTTGCAGGGGCAGGTAGACAGAGAGGCATATTCCTTTCTGAAGTAGGAAGGCTTCTGCTTGAAGCATGTGGATTTGACAATGTTTTGGCACTGGGACAGAGGATTGGAAAGGAGTCCCTTTAGCTTTACAGCTGCTGACATTCCACAGCTTTCCTTGAAGTCTGAGATAGAGGTGGAAGTGTCAAAGCCAAGCAAAGTTTTCAGGACTGCCTCAGCAGGACTGACATCACCTGTGTTTCACACAGATGAAAGAGATAAGGGAAAAAAAGAAAGCAAGCTTTGAGAACTTTGAGTGAGTAAAAATTCATTACTAATGTCATTAAAGCAGATCTTAGCCAGCTTACTTTTCTCCTGTTCTTCTATCAAACCCAATCTGACTTCTTTTACTTGGGCATTAGACAAGTCCAATGCAGTAAGCAACACATGGACTCAGGAGGTCCCACAGGCTAAGTGACCTTCTTTTGTCCTCAGAGCAAGGTGCTGGGCACAAAAGCGAAGCACTTCGTTGTCTGCCTGAGTGGGCAGGTGACAGCGGGAAGTCAGCTGCTGACTGCAAATGTTTGCTGACCAGAGCTCACCAGGGGTGCTAGCTCTGAACCTGGAAAGCTCTCAAAGCCAGGACCTCATCAGTGATGACAACTGGGGGGGGGACACACGGACGGGACGACCGCTGGAAAAATTCTGCTTCATGTCTTAATAAATCATGATGTTGCTGGTATCAGTGTGCTGGGATTGAAGGAGTTACTGGAGACAACAGGAAATATGCTCACCAAGCAGAAAATTTTGCTTGAATGGCATTTCAGCTAGGCATGTGTTAGCACCACGCTTGTGTGCTCATGGAGGTCAGGTGTGCATGTGAACTTTCAGTGATCAAGGCTGGAACACCACGAGAAAATCTGGAAGTTTCACCTGTCAAAGCCTTTGTTTCTTTAGTTTAATAATTTCCATAATGTTTTGGACAGATGGTTTTGAAAATATAATCCAGTGTCAAGAGACTGAATTTGATTCTGAGCTTTGCTGTGAATACTTTGCGCTGCTTCGTGCAAGGCAGCTCTGTGTCTGCATTTGGATATGAGGGTTTTGCCTCTTGGGTTATAAACTCTCTCTAGGATAGGAGCTGCAAGACCATGTAATCTGGCTCAAGCTTTTCAGCACTTAGATGGATGAGGCTGTTTGTAGTTATTAAAAATAAAGGTCCAGATATAATCTGACTGTTCTTCTATAGGCCTCTAAGCATCTGCTGCAGGCTGTGATTAGTCAGAGAATACTTTTGGTCTGACTCAATAAAGCTAGTTTTGTTGCAATAATTATTTGAACAACCTCATGTTCTTTTTATAGACGGAGAAATCTGTCTGTTCCTTCAGTGGAGGTACAGGCTTGACAGCCCTGAATAGATGGGAATGCAGGTTACCTGGAGGCAGATTGAGGGGGAGGCTTACAAGATAAAATGTTGTGGGTCTCATTTTTTTTTGCTGCAGTGTGACTTGCGACTTGTTTTTTTGCATTAGAAGTGCTGGGTCTGCATAGTTTCTTTATGGCAGTGGCAGCCAGGAGGCATCACCTATGGAGATGCTTTAAGAAAACAGCAGACTCAAGGGACAACCCATGTCTGTAGAGTGACTAAGCGGCAGAGTTGGGTCTGCCAGTTCATGGTCCCCATTAAAGCATGCAGAGAAGACAATGTGTGGATGATGGAGCAGACAGCGGTTAGCTGGCTTTATGTGGGACCTTTTCCCCTTGAACAGATCTTGCCCTTACAAATGTGCATGTGGTTCCTGTCAAGTCCCTCCACAAGGCTGGATTTGACTGAATTTCTTACAGCACATTTCAGGAGGAACATATTCCCCACAGCCACCAATTCCCTCTGGCAAGCAGTGGCAAGGATTTCACTGAGATTTCAACGTACTATTTCATGGCTAGTGGCTTGTTTGGTCAAAGAAGCTGTCCTGTGCCAACGCTGTCTGTCCTAGCTGGGTCTGCAGGTCCCGCTGTGAAAAGGTATGAGTGCCACAGTGTCTTTAGCATGTTTCTCCCAAACAGCTGGTGTACCTTTTTCCTTGATAGGGGATAGTGTTAGGGGAAAACACAGATTACAGCCGCTGTTTCTTAAAATATCTTTTATTCATTAGCTGCTGTTGTTAATAGAATCAAGGTGTTATTAGTAATAGCAGGTAACTATTCACATAACACACCACTCATTCACGTTCACTTATTAGCTGGAGCAACTGTTGAGAGGCCAACCCAAATGTGCACACTCAGAAGGTCATCCTGATGCACCACTGGCTTCTAGGTAGTTCTTTAGAAATTCCTTCAGAGGGCACTTTGTTTCACCAGCTGTATACATAACTCTGTATTCTTCATCTGCGTATAGAAGCCACTGCCCTCCTGGGTGTGATCCAGGTTATACAACCTGTTGTAGATGCTAATGTGTGCTGGCAGTCCTGTACAGCATTAAACTCTGCTGGTCTAAGTTTATCAATTCTTGCAAATTCATCAGGATTACTTGTCTCCAAATCTTAGCAGTCCTTGGGAAACTTCCACATATCTTCTTAGCATATATTGGTTTTGTCTTCGGCCTGTGATGTTTCCTGGTAACTTTCTCCATCTGAATGTGTAGAAACATATAGAACTTAAACACACAAACTTGTGCAAAGGGGGCTTTTATCAAACCAGGAGGTAGTGCTTTATTGGGGTGGTGGAAGATATATGTGTCGTTGGCAGAATATGTGGTATTGTGGCATGAGGTGGGCTCAGATTCATAGGGAATAAGGTGGATGGATCAGTACTTGGGCACACTGACACCATCATCTTTACATGGGTG
The DNA here is from genome assembly GCF_034619465.1 of Leptosomus discolor. Lineage (NCBI taxonomy): Eukaryota > Metazoa > Chordata > Aves > Leptosomiformes > Leptosomidae > Leptosomus > Leptosomus discolor. The sequence continues at coordinate 22,069,222 of NC_141396.1, read as the reverse complement.
GAGTCGACATTTATCCACTTCAACTGGTCTAAGAGCCTACATGTGACACAAAGAAAGGCTCCCTGTTTTGCAGGCTGTTTGTGGTGTGTCCCCCGCTTTTGCTGTTACCTGGATCTCTCCATCCGTGGAGAAGTAATTAATTTCCCATTTTAAAGTGTGTGCTTGGGCTTGTGACCAACCTTCCTGTCTCCCCTTTTGACCAAAACTATTCAGTTATACCCTTTAGAGATACAAAAACACATTACAAGTTCAGGCAGAGCAATTCTGGTTCCTGATTTTTAATGGTATCCAGACTTTTGTCCTGTCTCAGCATTTCTGTCTTCAGGACACTCCAAACACTTTGTGGAATTGAATCTGGACATGCAGAGGTTTTTCCTGGTGGTCTAGCTGCCTCATATGGAGCAATGACCTCCTCTGATAGCTGTGTTGTAATGCCCAGCCTGACTGTTGGTGAAGAACAGAAATCCTTGGAGACTCTAGAAGGGTTAAGAGGAACACTGTATCTGTGTGGGGATGGCCCTGAAGGGGATGGCCCAAGCTTTCAAACTAGGGGAGAGCTCTCTGGGATTTCAGCCATATGGCATGCTGTGCTGGTTACTCATGAATAGGTTTGCTTGGGGCTTTCCTATACATGTGGTTAATGAGCTAGTCTACTCCTTCAGCAGGTCTCAATTAGTCTGCCTCCTTTGTGAGCAGCACTGGCTCAGTCTGGCAGCTTCACCAATGGTCTTGGTTGGCTTTCCCTGCTTTCACCCAGATGAGTCTTGGTCTGCTGCTGAAAGAGGAAACACCTTTGTTGGCTGCACAGCAAGGGTCTCCAAAGAAGTCTGGGCTGTAGTTGGTGTGTAGCTGGTGAGCCTGAATTTAATGGCAGCCAGCAAGCCTGGAGAAAGGAGTGTTTATCATCTTGGGTGTCCACAGTGGAGGAAAGGGGTGAGTGCTCTGAAACTCTTCCTAATTCCAGCCATGCCTTTTCTCCTCCATAGAGTCTGACCCTCCAAAGAGGCTCCTGCTCTGAGCAGCCAAAGTGGCTGGGAATAAGGGTTGGGTAAAGGGTCACTGTAAGAGAGAAGTCTGTGGGCTCCTGATCACCATTACATGGGACCTTCCCTACTGCAGGATCCCTCAGGCCTTGTTCCCCGTCTTACCAGGAGGGCAGGCTTTCAGTGCAACTGGAGCAGCCAGCAGTGAAAGAGGACCCAGTTGGTCTGACTGATGCTCTGACCCACGTCACGGGCAGCTGCAGGGGAACCAGGAGGCGCAGGGGAGATCTGGCTGGTGTAACCTAGAAAACAGGATTTGGCTTTTTGGAAGGAACCAGAAAGAAGAAACACTCTGAATGAATAAGTTCATTCACACATAACATGGTGGAGAAAATTGAGAGGGTCGTGCTCCTGCGCTTGACAGCTAGCTGTGTGGCTATTACCTGTGATGGTGGGGGTGAGGTCGGCAGGTGCATAGGTTAGCATATGTTGCACATCTTTACATTGCTGGCATTTTCTGTTAGGTTTCAAAAGCATTCAGAAGTCCCACACAGAGTTATAAATTTAAAACAGGTGGTGGTTTGTGTTTCATATGATAAAAAATATAAACCAGCAGGAAAATGTGAAAAGGCCATGTTGACATGTCAGTCAAGAAGAGTCACTAGCTGTGGACTGAAGTGCTAAGCGAAATGCTACATGTTGTTTCACAAAGCCAAGTTTCTCACCTAGCTTATTACAGAGCTGTCATTTGGGAAATTAGAGGCATGTGAAGCCCCCATTGACAGACGGTGCTCTGCATAGACTTTGCTGGGGGTTTGCAGTGCCAAGAGCCTTCTCTTTTTCTTTTTCTTTTTTTTAATTTGTTTATGTCACTGTGATAGGCACTCTGCCAGCCGTGGAATCTGTGCCATTTGTTATCTGGCATGCCCTTAACTGGAATTAGCTCCCACACCCATTTCCCTGCTGGCTCAGTCAAACAGCTCTTCAGCAGCCAGGTTATTTCTCAGTCTCTGCTGCCTTTTTCTTGGAGATGGTACTCTAATAATCGCTATCTTGCAGTAAGAACATTTTTGTATTGGTATCCCCATCTCTCCCAACAGGAAGAGCTGCCTAACCCTGTCCTCTCAGCCATGGAAAAGCCATTTCCAAATACAGGAGGAAGGAGGCACTTTTGCAGTAGTTATAAATCTGAGCTTTTACTTGGGGGCACTTTAGCTATGCCAGCTAATCTAGAATGTCTCAGTATTTTTTACTGAGGATGGGGAGAATTATCTTTAAGCCGGTGGATTAACTTTAAGTTAACTCACTTTCTAAGTGAGCACTGCCCTCTTTTACTGCTGTACTGGGCCCCCCTCATGATCAGGAATGGATTATTTTCTCCCCAGCAGCCTTTTACAGAAGGGAGGTGAGTGCATGTAATAGGCTAATGTGCTCTGAAGTGGGGTTTGCATGAAAGATGCAATGCCTGATCCCAGCCTGACCTTATAAATATTTATTATTTGATATGCCTTGGGCAGTCCTATGCATTTAAGCATGAACAGCAAACACATTTGTAAGTATGTGTGTGGTACTACCCTTCACGCTAGAGCTGATCCTCGAGGCCAGGAAAGCTATCTGCCGTACCTCTTGGAGACCAGAGAAGGTCGAAGGCCATTGACACTGACACCAAATGCTAAGCCCAGGCAAACATTTGGGTTAGAAATATCTGTATTTGCTGGCTGGAGGTGTATCTTTGTTGTGCAACTTAAAGGCAAAGAGACTGTCCTTAGCATTTGTTGAGCTTAGAGTTCACCTCTGCACCAGCTCAACAATTGTACTGCTGAGCAGCAGAGCAGTGCTGGGCAGGAGACAGAGGAGGGTTTCTCCAGCTGAATGGAAACCTGTCACGGCACAACACGACACCGAGGCTAAACAAAAATCACTCAGCGAGGCAGGGAAAATTCAACTGTGCTGGTTGCTGACAAAGACATGTCAGGCAATTAGTGATCCTTGCAGCATGCCCTGTACCTGCTTGGGCAGAAGAAGGAGCTGACAGTAAACATGCTGCTAAGGAATGAAATGTGTCCATGGCAGTTCCCATGGCAGAAGCATCTGTCATCAGTTTGTGCTGTTCTGTTAGCTCAAGACATCCAGATGAGGGTGCAGGCATAGAACAAACCAGATATTAGGAGAGCTGTACCTCAACCCATCAATCATTCAAAAGCATTAAGTATTTAAATGTGCAGTTATAATTGATTTGAGTCTCTTGAGAGAAAAACCTGTGCATGCACCTCCTGGGAGAGGGCGCTTTAGTTTCACTGCTTCAGTGTCTCTCATTGCACAGGGTTTTGGTTTTGGCAAGGGTTTCTGCAGCAGCAAAGGACGGGTTACTATTCTGCTCTGGTTTTCCTCAAAGGCTGAGGAATAGCCCAAGGACCTGCCTTGTGGACCTCACAGAAACTGGAGCAGATGAACTCTAAACAGAACATATAAGACAGAAGATTTCTACCACGGCCATTTGGGTTACAATGTCCCTAACCACACTCTGGCTTCCCTGTGCTAGATGTGGAAGGTGAAGCCTCTCCTCTACAGAGCACAGCACAAGAGCTGGGAAGGAGGAAAGCAGCATCTGCCAGCTCCTGGAGGATTAGGAGGCCTGCCCAGTACCATGTAAGAAGCCAATAGGAGAGTGGGAACCAAACAAATGCATTAGTAGTGACTCAGACTCCAGGCTGGCCCAGCTGAAGTGTTATAAAACTGCATCATCCTTCTGACCAGCTCAACTCCACTGAGAGGACCTCTTGCCAGCAGAAAATGTGGTCATCACAACTGGAACACTGCCTGAAACCAGAAATACCATCTTAGAGGAGAAAAAGTGTTCTGCCTATTTTGAAGGATTCTGGTTTGAGTGTTTTCAAAATGAAATGCTTCTAGCTTTTGCTTGGAAAACACTTTTCAGCTGTATTTGCGTGCAAAGGTGCTGATTAGTATGATGGAAGGAGTCAAATCAAAAAGAAAGGAAGGAAAACACTGTTGAGGCAGAAAGAGAACTGCCTCACGAACAATTAACCAGACAAGACAGCTGGGAGAACACGGATTTTTTTTTTTTTTCAGATAAATCTGAAAAGAAGTTTTTATTTTGATTTTTCACCTTTCAGAATCCAAATGAAAGCTAGTAGTGATATAAGTAATTTCCGTGAAACAAATTTTTCCATTTTTGATGCTCCTCTAATACAACCCTTTATGCTCTGCCAGCACATGACTCAGCTTAATTGGAATTGGAGACAAAGAAAAATCTCATAAACACAGAAAATAAATCCCACACGGATATTAAAACAAAGCTAGTGCATTGTTAGTAGCAGTTCTAAAGAGCCTTGATATTTCCTGAAAACTCCCATGTGTCTGCAATATCTTCCACAACATCAATCCCAGCATGTTATGTGGTCATTAGTCCAAAGAACATACTCATTCATTTATGAGTTTGAGATGGGCTCGTTAGTCAGGAGCGGCAAACTGAGTTATGAGCTTGATTCCCAAAGATTCAATATTTATTGTGTGCCATCAGACATCTTGATAATTTGATCGCTGGCCTTCTTAGAAGCTTAGAGTATTAAAAACAAAGCCTGGGGGAGGTGAACAGGAAGATCTGGAAGGAATGACATGGAGGAACAGGAGCGCTGCCTCCAAAGCCAGGTGGGATCCTGGGACTGTGATTCCAGCCCCATGTGTCCCCCTGCTGTGACAGGGGCCATCATGAGAGCGAAATTTAGAGCAGGGTAACTACCGGCAACTATGCCACATCCTGCCATACCTGCCTGGCAATGGTGTGAAGCCTTCCAGAGGCTTCATACCGATGGTTCATCCTGCTCCATGTCATGTTCTCCATCAGTGGCAACCGGAGAGGCTGTTTAGGGAGAGCCTGCAAGCCTGGGGGCTGTTTGAGGTCTGCTCCACTCAGATCTGTGTCCACAAACCTCCTGTGTTCATGTGTGTTAGAGGGCACATCTCTGCTTTTACCATCTGGTTATGGGCCTTGTTTACTGTGAATCTCTCTAAACCCTTTGTGAACCTGTTGATGCTGTCTGCCTCCATGACATCCCATGGCAACAATTTCCAAAAGTTTATCACCTCCTGTGTAAAAAAAAAAACAAACCAAAAAAACCCAAACCCAAAAGTACTCTTTTCTGTCAAGTGCATCTAAAATTTGCCAGTTTCAAGTTTCCAGTAATTCTTGGTGCATTTTGAACCTCCTTAGCTCCAAACAAGGAAGCTGAGTCACAGACCAAAGCCAACAAGATGCCTCAGATGACATGAGCACTCAGAGCCTGCACTTTCATGGGTCACTGCTGGAGAGTTGAGGCTTCTCATCATTAAAATCCAGGTGTGGAACTCATTGCACCAAACTCATAATCTAAAAGACAGGCACCCAACAACTAATCCAGGTATCCGTATATAGAAGTTACAGATGCTCCACCAGCAGATGATTCACCTTCTTCTAAAACAGGTATCTCAGATTGCTGCTGTGTGTCACTGCGGGAACCGCGCCCCTGTCTCTCTTGACTCTAGAGGATGCTTATTTAACCGGAGCGGATTTCACACATGAGTTTAAAATTGCTGAAATTAGTTGAAACCTCTCCCCACCATCTTTGCCCTGTCAAAAGAGACACCTGAACTCTAAGTCATCTTGGAAGAATTTTGGCTGAAGGGGGATAGTGGGTGGGTTAGTGCAGGGTAGCCTGATTCTCCATGACATGCTTGAGGTGGGAAAACATCCTGACCTCAGCCACAGCTGTAGTCTTTCAGGGCTTTTAAATTAATTATCTTAGTTTTCTGATGATGCATTTCCCAGTGGTCAACCAAGAACAATGTATCTAAGCATAGGTTTTTTTCAGCTTCAGGGTCAGGTCAAATCTATTTTAGGTGATAAAATGGCAGTTAAATGCATGATATTTGGATCACCAGTATTAAATTAGGCAGCTCAAAAAGGCAAGGAAGAAGAGCAATATTATGATTGTGTTTCCTATTTCTGAATGTTAAAAATCACACGGCAAGTGTCACTGGAATTGGGTGATTAGCTTAGAAACCATTAATTTTATATATCTGTGTAAATATGACAGATTGTGAAACCTCTGTAGCTGAAGGGACAGGTATTTACGATCATTTTGTCAAAATCACAATTTTGCTTTGTCAGCTTATAAGGCAGTGAAGGTCACAGGCATTTTCCGAAGGGGTAGGCACTTCTGTTTGAGTGCTAAAGACCAGGGTTTTGTAAAAAGCTATTTTAGGAGAACTGAAAAAAATGTAAAACAAGCAGATGTGTTTGTTACGAAGCCAAATTGGCATGTAGCAGCTGTCATCACTATGGTCTCCATTATGAAATACTATTTGCTCTGTAAAGTGCTGTATCTTTCCATGCAGTTTAAAAAGAAATAGAAGATAAGAGTTTTACAGGTTGCTTTTTCAGTTAAGAATTCCAAGTAAGCGAGGATTTGTTTGTTTTCACATAATGCCAATTTTCAATATACAGTCACAAAATTACCAGCTTATAACACAACTAACATTTATCTGTATGAAAACTAATTTTTAAGCCTCTCTCCCAATCCAAGTATCCTGCTTTACGATTGATACTTGTGCGTTTATGTGCATATACACACACCTACTTGTGTGTGACTATATGTGTCTGCATGTCTACTGGATTATAATTTTTTGTCTCCTGGGTTTTTCGTACTGCCTTTTTACAGCTAAAGCTTTAAGGGAAAGCTGGGGTGCCCGTACTTCCCACGACTCCCGCATCCGACGCTTCACGAGGGAGCAGCTGGGCAGCAGCTGGGGGCGATTGCGCTGAATTAGAGGGGGGATGCTCTCGAGGGGCAGCAGGACAGCAGGCAAGGGGCTGTCCCGCCGGAAAGGGTACCTGCCGCTTCCCGGGCGCTTTGCTCCGCCTTTCCCTCCCGCAGCCCGTGAGAGGCAGGCCGAGCAGCCGCACCCCCCGGCGGGTGGGTGAACCCCCGCCGACCCCCGCGGGGCGGCACGGGGACGGTGGGGCGGCACGGAGGCGGCTGCAGGCCGGCCTCTCCCGGGGGAGGGGCGCGAGGCGTCACGGCGAGCCCCGGCGTGGGCCTGGGCCGGGCCCGGCCGAGGGCGGGCGGTGCCGCGGGCGGAGGTGCGGGGCGGGCGTGCGGGGCGGGCGGCGGGCGCGGATTGGGCCGGGCCGGATCAGACAAGCGCGGCGCGGCGCCGATTGGCCCTGGCCGGGTCAGGAGCTGTAGGCAGTTGGGAGCGCAGGCCGACACGCTCCCGCAGGCCGCGGGCTGACCGGCAGTAACCCTCAGGGAAACTCGGCCCACTTCGGGTTTTTTTTTTGTCCTCCTCCCTTTCCTCTTTGTGCACCGTCAGCTGGTTGCGGCTAGGCCAATGGCCGCGGGGGGTGTGCGGAGCAGGTCTCCGCTCACCCTCGGCCGCCGAGCGAGGGGGGCCGCGAAACGCGGCCTCTCGGGCCAAAGCCGCGGTTGTGCCAGCGGCTCTTTCGAGCCCGAGCAGAGGGGGCTCGGCCCCCTTATGTAAGCCAGCGCTGCTGGAGGTGGGCCTTTGCGGCAGGCCGGGCACCGCTAGCGTGGGTTACTAGCTAGCCTGTGGGCACCCCGCTGTCCGGGGGTACGGGTCGGCACCCGCATCCCTGCTGGCGGCGGCGGCAGCCACGCACCGGAGCGCTGTCCACCGGGGCAGGGTGGCCACCGGGCTCCCCAGAAGAGCTCCCTCGGGCAGGGCTGAGGCTACTTGGCTGGGCATTAAGCAAATACCACCCACTCCGTCCATCTGGTGCGCAGGGCTGCTGTGGTGCCATCTTCCCCGCGTCCTCTGCTGGGACTTCGCTCACTTTCCCATCCCCGCCTCCCCGCCCCCCTCCCGCCTCGCCCCTGCGCCCCAGGAGGTCCCCACAGCTTTCCTGGGGTCATGGCCCCTCTTGGAGGGTCGGCAGCAGCTGCTGGTTTCTCACCGCGGTGGGAGCCGCTGGCTTGGTGCAGGGCTGGCACCCAGCCCCGCTGTTGGGCAGCTCCCAGTGGGACTGCTGCCCTCCCTGGGACACCCTCCCTGGTTCTAACAGAACCAGGGTCCTGGGCCGGGTACACTGAGCGCCTCGCAGTGACCACAAGGTCTCTCCATCCCGGCTCTGGGGAGGCGATCGCAGCTGGAACCTGGTCCCCCACCAAAGACCACACTGGCAGCTCCTGCGTGTTGTGTCCGGAGAGAGAAGATGCAGCAAAACCTCCACGTGGCTGCTGACAGCCAGCAGCGCCAGCCGGCAGCCCTCCCTGGCCTCCCTCGCTGGGCCTGAACAAGCAGGCACTTGTTTGCCTGTCCTCTCCTACCCAGCAGAGCTGGCTGGCACGTTAACCCTTCCCTTCCCTCCCCATCTCTGGCGGGTGGGAGGTCTTCAGACAAGCGAAATTGGGGTGCATTGGAACTGCAACCCAAATTCACAGATTACATAGGAGACTGGGAATAATAATCATGTGTGAAACACTTCCAGGCAATGAACTCAAAATGGTGAACTAGTGCTGCTGAAGGGCTTGATAGTATAGGAAAACATATTTTGGGCAGGGGATTTAATAACACCCTTTAACAAAGAGGGAGAGGCTGAGATCTGAGTTCCACTGTCATGAAATTTAGACAGAGGGATCATTAACTTTATTTTTAGGCTTGGCTGAGTAATCAGGACTTTCAAAGATGTGCCTTCTCTGCTTCACTTGTTTTAGGAGGGGCTGTGCCAGCATAGCTGGGATCAAAAGTGGATTATCAGAAGCAGCACCTCTCTTGTCACTTCCAGGGATGTACTTCTGTGACCGGCTGATGAGCCGGAGTGTTTCATCTGCCTTTTCCTACAGCTCAGGGCAGCCACATTGCCAGGTGGGAGAACACGGCTGCTGGAAGAGCCCAGATCTTCCTCCGAGATAACCCTCTTCTTCCTCCCTTGCTCCTGCTCCCTCGCCCCTGCTCTCTCACCCATGCTCTGGTTTGCAGCACCCTGGCTCTGGCCTTCCCACTGAAAGGACTTTCTGGCAGCTGTAGCTGGAAACCAAAGCATGGGCCACTTTTGCCGAGGAATTCAGCATGCCTGCTGCAAGGGGCCGGCAGCGCCAGCGAACAGGGGTTGGATTGGGGGTCCCTGGGGGGTTCAGGTGGTAAAGTTGCTGCAAACGGGGCCATCTCCTTCGCCTGCTCCCGCATGGAGCAAGCTGGTGCCACACAGAGATGGCCTTACTTGCCGCTACGACCGATCGGATGTTCGAAAGGCAGTTGCGTGGGGAAGCGAACATCAGTTGAAGTGAGATTTGGTCCGGGGATTTCCCCCGTCTCCTTTCACTTCCCCCCAGCTGCGCAAGGGCGGGGGAAAGCAGGGACGCTGGCTCTTGCAAGAGGAAAATTCCCCCTCGCTGAGGCTGATGAACCCGCCTGATGTGGTGGCCGGCAACGGCAGGGCTGCCGGTATTACGTGTTGGGCTGCATGCACACCCATCAGCCGCGGTCTCTGGCAAGAGGCCCTGGCTGGAATTAACCTGCAGTAACCCCGCAGTGCAGGGGCAGCCTTGGCGAGGCGTGCCTGCCTGGCTGCCGTGGAGTATGACAGCATTATAATCTGTTCATTCACAGCGCTTAAAGAGCCAGAGGTTTTTTCCCTGGCTCTCCTGGAAGGGAGGAGGGTTTGGAAACGGTGCCCGATGGGGCACTGCGTGCTTTACCAATCCCAGTGTGCCATGTCATCACTCCAACAAGTTTTAAAGTAACATTTTTATTATGAACAAATAAAATTCCAGATCAGCACAACCAGATGTCTGTTTCCATATTAGTAGAAATTATTTCAAAAAGTTTTTTTTTCTATTCCAGTACACAAAACAGAGATACTACTATGCAGAAATCCCTAAGCTGTGAAAAAACGTATCCTACTCACATTTCAACAGTGACAGAGCTTAGACAATGTGCAGATTCAACTTTCCAGTCCTTCCCTGAACACCCAACACTTGGACATCTGCTCTTCACAATACCAGCGGGGCTGGGAATGGTTTTGGAAAAGAAACCAGTCCATGCTTCTGCCAGCAGCGGTGTGCGTGTGGTATCTATGCCTCCCTGCTCCATGCTTGGCAGAGCGCCTCACCACAGCCTGGAAGGCAGGGCGTAACCCCTGTAACAGATAGGGAAACTGAGGCACGGGAAGTTTTTACGTGACTTTATCCCAAATCACGCAGTGAGTGAGTAGCTAAGCTGGCAACAGGTCCCAAGAGAACGGCTGCTCTAGCCATGAGGTCCCACTGCTGCCTTCACTGCTTCCACCTCTCACAGACTCATTTAAGCTAAACATACAGACGACGTGTCCAGGATACAAACATGCCACCAAAAATATATATATTTATAGGTGTGTGTGTGTGTGTATATATATATCTCAAACAAAGTTCTACTTAAAGTGTTGTATCTGTTTCTTAATCTAACAAAAATTCTAACTCAAATACATTCAAAAATCACCTGCACCCACAGTTCAATGTAGGCAATTAAATAATTGAGAAACCCCTTGAATGTTCATAATTCGGAAAAAAAAAAAGAAGAAAAAATTACGGCAAATAGCTGTCAATACTCCTATGTATATTAAAGAAAGATTTAAGGCACCCAGAGATATTTGCCAATCTACCTTTAAAGTGACTGGGCAAACACCAGGACTGTTTGGTTACTGCTCCTCAGCTTCCACCCTAATTCCAGATTCTGGACCCGAATCAGCACTTGAAATTTGAAAGGAAGCCTTGATGTCAAACCCTGCTTCTCTGCTGAGAGGATGTGAAATATTGCAGCATGTCACGGCACGCTTCTCTACCATAGGATATGTCACACAACACCTTAAGGGCACAGGAGCAAGGAAATTATTCTCTTCACCTTCTCCCCTCCCCACACTCCTTTCTAATTACTGGCTGGAGCAAATTCATCTTCTCTGGAGACTTATATGAGTTAGAGGGATTTAGACTAGAGTGAAGTCAGCCTGCAATTACAGAGCTAACAGTGTTTCTCTTTTTTTGGAGGGGTTTTTCTTCTTTTTTTAAATGGTAGGATACAATTCTAGCCATAACCTGTTTTGCCCCAGCTAGCTCCCAGACAGTTGCAAGCCTCATAGCAGTAAGGATGCAGTCTCCTGGCACCAGAAGCTGAAGGGCTCCCTGCTCCATTCCTCCCTGTTGGCTCAAAACCTCAAAGGGTCCCATTGCTGAGCAATAAGAAGGCCATAGTGGTGGCAGGGAGGGGAAAGGAGAGGAGAAGGACTTTTTTTCTGAGTATCAAGCATGCTCTTGTTAAGGAGAACATCACAGAGCTGTCCTGGCTCCTGGTGAGTTTCACAGCAGCAGGAGAAAGCAAAGCTGCAGAGATTCGCTCCTGTGAAGCTTGCCTGGCTGCTACATGGCAATGCTGAGGTGAGGAAGTTGGCATCTGCTCCATCTCTGCCCTCCCTGGCCTGCCTGAATAAGGGAGATAACACTGCAAACCTCACTCCAACATCACCTCGTTCCAGCCACCTCTTGCACTTTCCTCCAGCTCCATTTGATGCATTTAAACAACAAAACCAATACTATTGCTACAACTAATAATAATAATAAAAATTAATAATGAGGAGAGTTAAGGGGGAAAAAAGCACATTCAGCCCAGCGAGGGGCGAGGGGCCATGATGTCCAGAAACTAACCCACTGCCTGAACTGGAGCTGCAGTCTCTGCAACTTGCAGGAAACACCACCCACAAGGACTTTTTTCCCCAACACACCCTCCAGCTGTGTGCCCACATTGGCTCGGTGATATAACTGACCTTTCTGCAGGCTCAGCCGCCTTCGCTGGCTGCCTCACCAGCGAAGGAGCGAGGTGGCTTGCTGAGGGGGCCAGGAGACAAGCTAAGGGACTAATGAGGAGCTGCTTTCGTCTCCCCTTCTGGCTCCCTCAGAGGAGCAGGGAATAGCAAACAACCCTGGTGGAGCCTGGCAAGGAAAGCCCGGAGGTGGCCCACACGGGCAGCAATGTCTCACCTTGGAGGTCTCGACTGCCTCAAGGCCCCCGTGGCAGCTGGCCCCACATCAGTGTTTCTCAGGCACTTGTTAATCGACCGAGCAGAGCCCCCAAGGATGGACAGACCTGCTTCCCGTGGACACCCTCACCCCTCCCTACACCTGCAGGTGCGCCCTTGCCCCGTCCCTATGCTCAGCACAGGATGCGGATCTGCAGGGCAGGCACAGACACCAGGATATCTGCCTGCCACCCAGCAGGGACCCTGTTTCTCCAGCACAGAAAGCATCTTAACTTAGCAGTGGAGCTTTGGTTTACATCCTTCTCTCATGCTCCGTTTTGGCAAAGTCCCACTTGCTGGCAAAAATCTCAGCGGCAGCAGTGAATAAAACCACCCCGAGCTGGTGCTGCCCCACAGCAGTCAGTGGCACATCGCTCCATCTGTCCCCGTCCTCACTGTGACTCTCCAAAGAGGCCGCAGAGCCTATAGCCAGGCTCTGCATTCAGTCTCTGGGGGCATGGGGCACAGTGCAGGGAGGGAGGCTGTGATGCCAGACAGAGGAGGTAATAAGGCCACCAAAGCTCCCCCTCCAGTGCCCGCTGCCACCACCAGACTCCCCCAGCTCCTGGTGGACCTAGCTGGAGCTCTGAGAGAGTCTGCGGGCTCTCCTCTTCCCAGCCAGAGAGACTGTGCGGTGGGGAGAACACTTCTCAACAGACATCTTGGAAAGAGACAACTCTCTTTCTGATGGCAAGGGAAGGGGATGGGGCTGCTTTTCCTGTGGAGAGCAGTTTAGCCAAGCCATGTCTGTCTGCAGCCCTTGAGAAAGGAGGAGGGACAGAGGAAGGACTTTTGGGGGGAAGGTGGTGGGGAGAGGGTGAATGACTTTGTCTCAACTCTTCAGCTGGCTGGTGCAGGCTTCCCTTAACTCCATGGTACATAGCCAGCTGCGATGGGCCTCCCCTGGCTGCTTCCTACTGGCTCCTCTACCAGGGAGAGTTGGGGACAATGTAAAGCGGGAGATGGGTCAGAGGGGCTGGAGAGAAAGAATGGAAAGGAAAAGGAGAGGAGGGAAAGGGGCAGCCTTGCTTTACAAAGGCAGAGTCCTAGATCTTAAATATATCATGTGAAATACAGCATGGGAGGGGATTAAAACTCATTATCTTAAGCAAACTGGTAGCATTATTCAGTAGTTAGTCAACAGAACATTAAACCTTTGTCCAGCGTGTTTGGAGGGGTCAGGAAGGGAGAAAGGGAGAAAAAAGGAGGAAGGAGAGGTGTGGGTGTGTGTGTGAAGGGGAGCAGGAACTCAGCCACTCTTGTGACTCCCATCTCCAGTTCGCATTTTCCGAGCCAGGATGACCTCCTTGGAGACCTTCTTGCGATCACTGGCCAGCCCCAGGAGGCACATGAGGTCGATGAAGGCTGTGGTTAAGTTGAAGTGCCAGCCAAACTCACTGGTGGAGTAGTCATAGGGGAAGGTGTGGTGGTAGTTGTGGAAGCCTTCTCCTGCAAAATGACCAAGGATAAAATGTTGCAGAGCTCTACAGGGTGGCTGCTTTACCTTGGCCCAAAGCACCACATTCCTGAAACAGGCTCTGGATTGAGTCCAGGCTCCTCTCAGCCCAATTTCACCTCTCCGCAATCTACCCCATCTCATTTGAGCATGGACCAGCACACCCAGGCTGGCCCAAATGAGGCAATGACAGTCATAGAGGACCTATGGTGCTTTAGAGGAAAATGAGCATGTGGCAAGGAACTGAGAAAGACCCTGGGAAAGACCCCTGCAGAACGACTGCACTAAAACACCACGGTAATCCTAATGGCTTTTCCTCTGTCACTACAAGAGCACTTCTAGTATCGGTTGAGCTACCAGCTAGACCTGCAGCAAGTCCCCAACAAGACAGGCCAATCAATACTCCTACAACACTAGCAGTCCTAATCCAAAGGGCATTTCCAGATGGGAATAATGCAGACAGACTTCTACAAAGTGATCTACCCCAGTCAGCCAGCCTGTGCTCTGGACACTGTCAACACTGGCTTCAGTGCTTACCCCTTCAATGACATCGCCTGGACTCCTGCTTTACCCTCTGAGTCTCTGCAGTTCAAACACCTCCCTACTAAAAATCCAGGAGCAGATCCTTCGGTGGTGGAAATCAGCACAGCCCCAGTGACGCACAGTGAGACAAACTAGCTGAGAATTTGGGCTTGGGAGAACAGATCACAGCAAATGCTGACAGTGGGATGTACTTTCCTAGGCCCCCAAAATTTCAGGAAAACACATGAGATGATCTGGCTTGTCATATTCTCAAGTACCCCCAAAATCACCAGCTGCCCTGAGAACATGTCCAAATGTGCATCTGCTGGTTTTCAAGTTGACAAATCTAAGACAGATAAGCAGAGACTGCAGCACACATTTTTCAGTCTGATGAACAGGGCAGAGAGACCTTCAAGCAGGGTAAATAAAATATTGCTATTGAGATAAGGAGGTGCTAAGTATAGCAGAGTCCTTTCCAGCCTGGAGAGAGGCTGGTGGGAACTGATAACCCCCTGCCCTTATGTACTCACCGGCCAGCCTGGGAAACACCCCCAGGTGCAAAGGCTGAAGGGGAAGGGTGCAGGAAGAAATGGGGACACCTGGATTCACAGAAATTCCTAGAAGCAGTTGCAGCCCCAAAGGGCAGTCCCCACTCTGCAGACTACCTGCAGCAAAAGACACGGATGCTGAACATACCTAGGGCCCCCAGGCTGACCAAGGGGTTCTCCCGTGGGTTGATGTACTGATCATATGGCCGGTTGCCAAACATGTGAGCAGCACTGTTCACTAGCCAAGTGGCATTGAGCCCTAAGGCGTAGCGCAGGATGGCTGGAATGAAGAAGCTGATGATGATGGATTCATCCCAGAAGTACCAGGGCACTACAGTGGGTAGTACGAAGCACAGCAACACCACCGAGGGCTTGTAGTACCTGGAAAGGAAGGGACCGGGAGGAAAGTGCTCAGTGGCAGAGGCATGACAGGAAGGGCTGGTTCAGTCCTCCCTTTGGAGGATTCACATTCAGCTATACAGGGAAAAATCAAGTGCAGAAATACCTCACCCCTGAGCCCTGCATCTTATGCCCTGGATGTGCAGAAGCCATGCCTGGAGACTCACAAGTCTTATTACTGGGCAGGAGACTCAAACTAAAGTCCTGCTCTCCCTGTCTCAATCTCACATGTGAACAAAGCAACGTCCCCATCATCTTGAGTCCAGATACCAGCTGCTGCTCGTGGCCTCATCTGCCATTTGCTTCTCAGCTATGTTCGTCCCCATGAAGGCAAGCCCACACTTGCAGAGTCCCACAGAAGGTACCTTCTCCATCTCCGGCCCAGCACTGCAACTCCTTGCAGACTTGGCCCTGCCTACCAATAGACCCCATCAAGAAGTGCAAGCAAGGGACATCTGCCCCACCAAATGAGTGAGCATGTGAGGTCTCTCACAGTAGACAGATGGGAGTAGAGGAAGCTGAACCACTCTGATGACCCACAAGAAAAGTCCCAGATACAAAAGGAGGGAAGCCATAAACCTTGCTTGGTTCATCTGGGACTAAACTAGGATACTCCTGAGTGAGGGTAGTTACCATACGGGTTCAGTCCCTCAACCCTGCAGCCCTGGTGACAGGCCCACCTCCTCTGGGGATCAGTCCAGTATAGCCACAGATAGCTGAGATATACCCCACCCAAGAGGCACCAGTGAATCAAGACTGTCCTTCCCAGTTACTGCCTCTCTCACATCCCCATTTCTAACTCCTCTTTCACCACACTGTTCCCAGGAGACTGATGGGAGATGAGCAGAGGCATGGCCTAAAGGTGTACCACAACATCTCCAAGGATGGCCTGGAGGCACCTGTGGGTGGGCTCTGAGCCAGCCAAAGCAGCAGCTGGGCTGTGGGCAGGCAGGAGTGGAGGTGCTTTGTGGTGGGTCTGTAGCATCTGCCGGTGGCTAGGTGCTGCAGGGTAGGTGGGCAAGAAAGCGGTGTGGGAGGGCTGGAGGTAGCACTAGCTCCTAAATACTTCCTATAGGAGAGGCACAGCTCATTTCTCACAGTTCATCCCACAGCAAAGCCTCAGGCCGACCAAAGACTCACATTTCTCATGATGCCCTCAATCCCCCCATGCTCCCTCAAAGGCGCTTGGGGTCCCCAACCCATTTGCAGGGTCCCTGCTCCATCCCACATGGCTCTGCATGGGGGCTGACCCCACCACTCACTTCCGCTGGAACATCACCACTTTGTCAGCCTTTAAGTCACTCAGGTCCAGCTTCTGGCCCTTCTCTATGACGTCCGGGTGCTTGCGCACTAGCAGCCAGCCGATGTGAGAGAAGAAGAAGCCCCGCTTGGCATTGTGTGGGTCCGCATCTGTCTCTGAGAACTTGTGATGGACACGGTGGTCCCGGACCCACTCATAGATGTCATTCTGCAAGGCAACAGGAGCGGAGACTTAGGGCCAGGGCTGGAGATGTTCCTTTCAAATTAACAAAAGGGCTTAAAACATTTAGACACTAAATCCCGTTGACCTGAACTTGTATTAGTCATTTTATCGTTCATTAGGGTTTGCGGGTTTTGGCTTTTAAAACAAAGGTTGTGTCGTCTTTGCTCAACCGCTTCAATTTTCTTTGAAATCTGCTTCTTTGGTGGGCTGTCTTTTCTTTTTTTTTTTTTTAATTGGCTAACTTCAGGCTTTGGTTTCCATATCCTCTACAGCATCACAGACTCTGATTGCTCAGCCCATTCCCCAACACCTGCAATAGCCAGCCCTCATTGGCCAGTCGGTGCCTCCTCCCTCACACGCTCAGCTCTTGTTGGTCACTTGTCCCCATCCCTGCACGGTGCCAGCTGGGATTGATCAACCTGCCCCTTCCCTTTGCCCTGACATTTTCCATGGGTCAACCTGCCTTGCTTTTCCCGGGATTGCCAAATCAGGTCTGTTTAACTTGGGGAAGAGGTTTCGTTAACTTTTTTTTTTCCCCCATTAGAAATCAGTCTTAAAATTAAGGCCCCTCTTTAGAAACAGAATAAACACACCATTTCAATGACAGTTATCAAAAACATCCTCCTTCAGCCCTATAACCATTATGTTTAAGCTGCAAAATCAATACTGTTTGGAAAATGTCAAAGCTTTCATAATTGGTTTTAAGAAAGGACTGTTTTAGCCACTTTTAAGAATAGATTTTAATGAGCCTGTGCTCATTCCTTTATACCAAGATTTCAGTTTGCTTAAAGCTATGTATTACACTGTCCTGGAAAACACGAAACAGATCCAAGCACGCCTTTATCACCTGTGTTACACAGGACTTTTCCTCGAAACACTTTGAAGGTAGCGAAGTGGCATAATCATCCCTATTTCCTGCCTCGAAAGACAAAGTTGCTTATCCACACAGGGACCCTGTAGCAGACACAAAACTCCTCAAGTCCCTCTCAAGTGCTGTAACCACTCCTTCAACTGAGATAAAATGATTTACCTGCAGGCCATGCAATAAGGCAATGATAGACACGGGCCAGGATTCAACTCTCACTTGTTTCCACATACTGGGAACTGCTGCCTTCCTTCCAGCCAAATGCTGAGCACCCCCAAGTATCACCAGCCTTCACTGATATTAGCCAGAGCTTGGTCACTCAGCATTCCCCGAGAAGAGGGTGGCCCAGCAGCTTTCCCTATCTAGTAAGCAGAGAAACACAACCAATATCCATGCTGGAAATGTTTCACCTGTGACCCAAAGTCACTTTCACATTTCAGACCCTACACAGCATCAGGTAACAAGAGAAAGCCCAGCCTGAAGGCTGACAAACAGCTTGGGCTTGCACATCTGTGGAGGCTTTCCCTTGTCTCCTGCAAATCCTTCTGCTGGAGGCAGGAGGCACAAACTTGGAAAGAGACCATGTATCGCAGCTGAAGCATGGTAACACTTCATCTACCACACCCTGTGCACAAACACCAATCAGGGGTCTCAAAGCTGAAAAGTTAGTATCTTGACCCAAACTTTAGCACATTATCTTTTCTACAGATCTTACTTTGGGACCACCTCTAACTGCAACCTTGTCTGAAAATCATGGCTTTCTGAGACCAGCAAGCAAAGCCTAGGAGAATGCCTCCTTCCTTGGGAGTTTCCAGTTACAGGGTATAACCAGCAGAGCTTCTGCTGTGCTGCAGCTGACTAGGGGGAGAATTCCCAAATTCTCTGAAATCACAAGCTAGAGGTCTCTGAGCAGCCAACAGGCATTTTCTGGAGGACCTCAGATAAGGTAATCTAGTCTTCTCTGGCCTTAAAACTTAACCGGTGTCACCTTAGAGCTGCTGCCACTAACAGAAATGAGATAAATTGAAAATAAACCTTCTCCTGATCTCATTGAAAGTAACAATTAAAAAAAAATAAATCCATGGGGAATGGTACTGAATTTTCAGTAAAACTTTGGATTAGTTCCTATTGAAGCTGGAATATCTGTCTGTCTCTCATCTTTGTCTATTCCTATCCCCTACAGCAATAGCTCAGCAAATTCTTTCCCCCTCTGCCCTATAACCCTGTGAAAGATGGTATTTGTACGGGACTAGCCAATACACAGCAACCCATCCCGTTCCCTTGATGAGTTCTGGACCAGTAGCTGGCATCAGCAGCTTAGCCCTTCCTCTTCCTCATGAGAGACTCTGCTTTGGTACTAACAGAGAATAGCAAAGTCAATGGCAATTTAGGAAGTTTTTCAAGGCTAAAAAACCCCACCTCATCCCCACCCTGTTCTGATTACATCTCAATGAAGTGATATCCTCTATGGCTACACAGAGGGAAAGGAAGATAATGACTCCAAAATACCTGGTCCACTTGGGCTTTACCCTTCCCCCATACCTCAGCTACAGAATTACTTAGTGTCACAGCACTGGTAATTTTCTGTTCACTTTCTTCTAGCAGAAAGTGCTGCACCCTGCCACCCTCCTGAGTACTTCCTACACACCAGCAAGCCTATGTAGTCCCTTCAAGTACAGTTGGAGGACGGAGTGCTGTCAGAGCTGCCTCACAGCAGCAAACCTGAGAGACCACCAGGATTTTTCTGTGCAGTGTCAATCTGGGTTTTCACTCTGACTTCTTCTAAAGGGCCATCTGCTACTTTCTGCAGTTCCTAAGAACTTCCCAGTTTGTTTGCTTTGTGGACCGTGAAGTGCTCTCGAGTCGTTAGGCAATATCCTGAGGTGCTTATCAGCTGCCTGAAGTCACTTGTGCCACTCTGAATGGGCCCAACCCTTCTGTCCTTGAAACATCACTGACCTGGGATGACTCTCTGGAAGCCAGTGGTGTGATTTATAACAGGGTTATTCCTGAATACCACTCCTCCAAACAAAAGAAGCACCCCCCCTAACTGCATAATCTCAACATGTTCTTGGTCTTTCTGCAGCAGCAAATTCCACAGCGTTGCTCTCTGGGCTGTGCAGGTGTCTCCCCCCTTCTCAGTCATGTAGCAAGAGGAGGGTGAGGCAACATCAGGAAAGCACTTAGCACTTCCACACCCCTTTCACAGGACCTGGAGCAAGCACAGGGAGACCACATCTTGAGGGAGCGTACACTCCTGCTTTGGAGAGCTTTCCTGCCCCTGGTCTTGGCCAACAACAGTCCTCTCCCCACCCAGTTTGTCTCAGAGTCACCCTCTGAGGGGACAAGGTGAAGACAGTGAGATGGACTCTAGCACTGCAGAGTTAGATGGAAAGGGCAGGTTGTTTCCTAACAAGAGGTAGAAGAAGAAAGGAATCTCTCCATCAGCTTGTGCCCCATATCCGAGACAGGGATTCAGGAAAGCACTTCATTCTAAGAACCAGTGGCACATTGAGGAGGTGCTTACCTGGAAGGCCATGGAGTTTACAATAGTCAAGAAGATCCGCAGAGGCAGTGTGGCTTTGTAGGATCGATGGCTCCAGAGGCGGTGAGATCCAGCTGTTATCCCCAGAGCACTCAGCAGGAAACACAGAATGGCTGGAGAGGAAAAGAAAGTGTTGGAGCAATTAGAACAGGTCAGCCTGCAGCAAAGTTTCAGGCAGAGCAGCACAAAGGCAGGCTTTCCCCCAAAGATATATAAGCAAGAGAAGAACCCATGGAGAGCAGAGATTGGGGCAATAAAAATCAATGTGAGAGTGCCCAAGCTAGCATAGGCTTCTTAAGCAACGTGGGGCAAATCACTTCAGCTCTTAATTTCTGACAAGGGAGGAGGCTCCGGCCTTACAAGGCTTGTCACAAGGGCTGGTTCTTCAGCATAGTGCCATCTGTCATGGTGTAGGATTGTCAAAACTGTATAAAGTGACTGCTTCCACATAGCCCTTTGGTAACGGCTCTGCAGTCCACCAGGGAACAGCTTCCCACTTTCCTCCCACTCCAAATAATCAAAGGTCTTGCTTTCCTATCTCACCACTCCTTACTAAATCTCTTTTGCATGCGTTTCACCTAGAGGTGGTAGATGATCTTAAAGTTCGTCAGGGGGACAGCTCAAGCCCAGGGTTAAGCTTCTCTTCTACTCTCTTTCTGAGCAGAAGCTGGCCAGAAAAAGATCTAACCTATAGCATCCCACTCAAGCCTGGTCTTCACCTCCAGCTCCACCATTGACTTAAAATCTGTCCAGAGACTCCCAGGCCCAGGATCTTTTTGATCCCCCCCATCTGCTCAGCTCCTGCACCACTTATGGAAGGAAACCCCAAGGCCAACAACTCATTGCAAGTTCTGCTCACAGCAGGGGCAGACGTTGCTGGACCCAGCTGAGCTTTGAGGCTGCTCCATGTGTTCCCTCTCCACATAGGTCAGAAGGAATTCCTTGCCCCCCTGGCAGCTAATAAAAAACCACATCCCTCTCCCTCTGGATCATGTGTTTATGTCTGCCCTGGTCTGTGTGTTTCCGCATGTCCTCCTGGGATCTCTGGAATTTAACCCAGGTTCCAGCATCTGGTCCTAGAACTGAAATGGAGAAGAGAATCCAATAGGGTCATAGCAGCATTACACTAGGAAGCTGGAGATAAGAAAATTTGACCCGAAAATTAACTCTTCCTCTACGAAGGAAGAGTCAGGAAGTTTGGCAGAAAGATGGAGGGCATTCAACAGTTGGTTTGCCCTGCAAGCTCAGACACTGAGAGGGAAGCGTGCACATCTGTGCATAGGTCAACTGATCCACCTTCAGTCCCCTGGGGATGCCTTCTTACCAGTCCCCCAGGGGAAACTTTCCTTGGTATAAATTTGCAGGTTTCAGGCAATTGGAACAATCATGAAAACAGCTCCTTATTCTTACACGTAAATCTGTGGATAGGAATCACTGGTATGCTTGACAATACCATTCAGTCCAGCCAAGTGGCTCTAATCAAGCTTATCTTGAACCAAGAAAATATATTCTCTGCCAGAAACTCCTCTGGAATCAGGGATCTGAGACATGCATAAGGCACTGTTCTTTCATTCAAAATAATCCAGGCTTTATTTCCTATCATCTCCTGCTCCCTTTTCCTTCTGTCACCTCCTTTTTGTTTTTCTACATTCCAGACCTAATCTCTTATCTGCTAAAAGCTGGCCTCAGCTGATTTAACATCCCCTTCTGGCCCCTTAAACTTGCATGAACGCTCCTCACTCCCATCCTGCTGTATAACTGCGACCTTCCCTGTCTGTTAATCTGATCGTGACTTCCCATCTTCATCTTCTCCCTTAGCTTCCCTGCCTGCTGCCGCCGAATGCAGTGCAAGCCTCATACCTCTGTGGTCTCTCAGAGGAGCCAAGCAGTCATGGGTCATAGCTGATTTATTGGGTATGAAGAGTGATGAAAAAGCATGCAAATGCAGCAGGATAAAGCCTTTGCAAGAGACAATGGAGCTGAGCAACGCTCACAAAGCTGACCAAGCCTAGAAGGGGAGAAGGGATGCTGGAGCAGGGCCCTTTGGCATTACTGACAGTAAAGTACTTATGTTAGACACCTTGAAGGTCTCACCCAGCCCCATGATGCTGACTTGAAAGCTACGAACCAGCTCATGATCAGTTCCCTGTTGGTTTTAGATTTTAAGACTCATTTTATATCAGTCACTATCCCCACAGATTCATACAGAAGCATAAACCTTGAAAAACTCCTAACATATGACTCTGATTTGCAGAACCTCTCTGGCCTCAGACATTTCAGTAACAACAAAACCCACTCCTGGATGTTTCAGATGCTTCCTACTGGTGGCAGAAGTGTGACTCACCACCATTCTCCCTTGAATACAAGCAGCTATACCCTGCAAACCACCTTTCATAAAACCTCTGGGCAACTTTATACCTATGGTGCACACCTCAGTAGCTGAGGTAGATTTCCAAGGGTGACAAGCAATTTATGGCAGAGCTGAGAGCAGCATGCAGGAGTCTGGATTTAACCTCCAACCTTTACAGACTCTATGAAAGACACCAGACAGGGAATCCATGATAAACAACAGCAGCTTGCAATGGATATGTGGGGCAACTTGATAGGGAAAGAGTCCAGCTCTCCACTGTGGGGCAAGTAGGCATGAGTTAACAGTGCACTGGGGACAGAAACGAACTATGCAATCTTTCATGATCTGCAATAGCACTAGAAAGTAAATGCCAGGTTAGATGAGGCTCTATTTATAGCCCTGAGTTCAGGCTTCCCTCTCTAATGAGTCCTCACATGCTGACTGGGAATTTTTTCGTAAAAGAGGCCTCCAGGAAGATGACTCTGGCTGAGGACTGTGGTATTTAAGCTTTGCAAGAAGGAAGCTCATCTGTATCTCTTTTATACAGGCAATTCTCAGAATTTGCCTGTGGATATCCCCTTCAGGAAAAGATGACACCAGCAATGAAGAAATATCAACAAGCACAAGGAATCACAAAAGAGATGTGGTGGGGACACTGACAGACCCAGAAACCAGACAACCCAGTAATTGCTTTTGGGTAGCCTTGCCTGAAAGCTTTCATTAAAAATTTGGAAGAGTACCCACTCCTTTTGGGTGCCTTGGCATAGAACAGTCATGGCCTTCATCCAAAACCCATGAACCTCAGCAGCTTGTGTTGACTTCTCTTGGAGCTGCATCCTAGGTTACTACAATGGCCACAACTCTAATTATTAATCCCATGTTGCCTTGCCTCTTGCCCGTATACAGCAGCTGTAGTTTATCTAAGGAGCAGACACTTTCTGCAGGAAAGGAGTTGATTCTCAGTCTATGCATATGTGTCACCCAGCTCCACAGAAACCCAAACTGTACTTGGGGACTATGGGCTCCATCAGCCATACCTAAAAGTTGTTGTGACAGTGACAGGATATAGACATTGAGATTGAAAAGTCTGGTGGAAAACAGAAGAATCCAGCACCCTAATGATTCAGAGGGTTCATCCCTGCAAACAATGATGAACATTGCATAGCCAGGGAATCACCATCTCACAGGAAAGAAGAAAAGCTCCTCCAAGGTCATCTGCTAGGAATGAAATTGGAAATAGAGTAGGGAAGGTGAAATAAAGTAGCACAGATTTTCACAGCTGCCCTGTGATGCTGCCCCAAAATGAAGGACTTAGGCACTCCATCAGGTGAGGTTTCAAAAGCATCTTCCAGATCACGCTTTGAAATATCCAAGATCCAAAAGACTGTCAGCTCACTGTTGATGTTCCCAATGATCCATTCAACTGGATTACAAAGAATTATGACCACTGACAGTAATATGCACTCAGTGCTCCAAAAACTAAACCCAAAGCATTCCGGATTTAGTCACGTCTATATGACTCACCAGCCTTTACCTCTTCAGGGCTCAGATTCAGACCTCAAGTTATGAAAGGAAGCCAGGAATGTGCTAAAGGCATTGTCACCTGCAGTCAACACCAAGGATGTTTACATGAAGAGGTGTCCCTGTTCCAGCAGGTGTCCTTGGGCTTCTGCTCAGTGCAAGGGAAAACTACAGCTCTGGACTGTTCCCTCCTTGCCTCCCAGTCCTGCTAGCCAGGTGGGTTGTGCTGGTCTCAGGAGAAATACCAAGAGCAAGGAAACATGTGGGTTGCATAAGGGGAATAGTGTCTAGGAGGAGCAATAGGAGCTACTGTTGCTAAAACCTAACTTTCCTACCTGGCAACTTTCCTCCTCTGTTCTCCACACACAGAGGAGAAGCACGCCACCTGCTAGTTAAGCCTGGAGAGGTCATTAAGTACAGAGGTGTTGCCTGCAGTAGTCATGATGGGAAAGTAACAAAAAACTTCTATAGATGTTTTGCTGGACACATCCCTTGGGGGTACTACTGGCTGAGATTTTGAGGCTGTCAGAGTTGCCTAAATTATCCAGCAAGATGCTCCTTGATCCAAAGATGATGTAGCAGAAACAAAAAATGGTATCAACCCATGCTTCTGCCACTGCTGGTATTGCAGGGAGCTGGGGTGTTGTTAGAGCACCACATCAAAAGGAACTGTCACTGTTCTATAGATGTTGTTGGCCAGCCCAACAGGGGTTAACACAAATATCATCAGTCTGCTGCACCCAAAGGCCAAGAAGACAACCTGCAAATCATGTTTCCAGGGAGGCTCAGAGCAGTTAGAGAAGAAACTGTCAATCACTTTTGCATCCTGCCCTTCCAGACTCAGTCTCTATGTTGTTTGGCAAATGCCATGAAATTGGCTCTGTGATCCCCAAAAAGACTGTGCAAGACTTTGTCAAGTGCAGTGGAGAAGACAGTAGTAAATAAAAGGGGAGCTGGCTAGAAAGCCATAGTGCTGGAAGGGCTCAGAGAGCTCTCGTTATGGTGTGCTCTCACCTGATCAACATCCCCAGCTTGTTCTAGGAAGCTCTGTACCAGAAAGAGATCAGGGGATACAATGAACACAGCAACGCAGAACAGCAAACAATGATGAAGGCAGGGCTGGAGAGCTTGAGAGACAAAGAGGAATTAGCACACAGAGGAATGAAAACAAAAGAGGACACAGTCACCAGGGTAACTGGTTTCAGAGGGACTGGAACATCAAGGAGATGGTGGCCTGGACGAAGAGGGTATAAGCAGGGTATTGCTCCTTATAATAAAATATGGAAGGTAAAGCAGCTACCAGGCACCACAGCTGCCTGTAGCATCGCAGCAGAGAACATCTGGGCCCATGTTAATTTTATGTTACATGTACACAGCCTAAGGAAGGAATGATCTGAAAAACAAACAAACAAGCAAAAACCCCAGCAGCTCCAGAACTATCACTGGGAGAGCTGTTCTGCCATAAGCCCATGGTGTATTGCCAGGAGCAACATAAGTCTCTGCTGCTCTATCCTTGTGTGTAAAATAGACCTCGCTTTGCTACCAAGGGGTGCTGGGAAAATAACAGCAAGTCAGTGAGATGACAGCCACAGATACCTTATATGTGCTAAAGAAAGGTATGAACTGAGAAAAGGGCAAAGCAAGAAGGAGCCAGCAGCCTTGCTGAGAAGCCAGACCTGTGAAGGATCACAGTATCCCAGCTCCGGTCAGCACTGGAGGAGAATGGACTATAGGGGAAAGCTCTGACTTGGCTGCAGGGAGCAGAGAAGGGCAATCTTTTCCCAGAACAAGTGCCAGGGATGCAGGACAGGGAGCTCTGTGGAGCTACTCCAGCTTTGGTAGGGCAGGATGGATCTTCAGCTAGTCCAGAACATTGCAGTTCCCCCAAACTCCATGTCCTTTTCCCATTCCCAGAGCATCTGTCACTCCAGAAGCCACCAAGGAATCTCGCAGTGCCTCACAGTGGCAGGAGAGCAACTGGCACTTCACATCAGAGTTGACTGAGGGAGGAGAGCAGGAGGGACTGGCATCAGGTAAAAAGCAAGGCAGATTCCCACAAAATACCACGGGATGCCATACATCCTGAACATCCTGAACAGGCACGCGGTTGCAAAGACACTGCCTCAGAGACCATTTTGGGGTAAGGTGGGGCTTAGCAGAATGCAAAGCGGCATTAATCTTCTGGATCAAGATGCTCGAGCCCACTTAAGTATCTCAGGGGACCTCAGATGAGAAGGGTTGGATGGAAGCTTGAAATTAAACCAGTAAACCCGACTTACCTTTTCCATCCTCCTTGCCCCAATGCCCTGAGGTTATTTGGCTGGGGTTGGAGGACCCAGGCTGTCAGCTCAGTGAGTGAGAGAAGCTAGCAGCCCCTGCCTAGCCTCCAGCTGACAGCCCAGGGATGGGACACACAGAGCAGGTCTGAGAGCCCTGAAACACTCCTCCAAAGTCGTGCTGAGGCTGCATGTTCCACCCAGCCCTGCTAACCCAGGAAAAGCGCAGCCTGTCAGGTTTTCTCACAGGAAAGGCCGAGGAAAGTCTTTTTTCATAATGCACCCCCAAAAGGCCATGTTGGTTGCACAGGGAACACGTCAGTGCCTCTGCTTTTGCAGATTCTGTAGCCAGCCTCTGACCAAGTCCTGTGGCCTCCAGTGATGCTTATCCCCCAGGCCTCTGCCTGTGAGAGGCTCAGATGGTCCAGGAGGAAAAGAGTTAAGTCTGGCCATCCAGGGAGCTATCTTTGAAATCATGACAGACCAGGTGGATCACTCCAGGGCCTGTCCACAGCTGGGCTGGCCAGGACGGTGCTCCTGGCTGAGCACTTTGCAGGAGCACCGCTGAAACCAAAGCCATGCCAGCAGGTCTCAAACTAGACTGTCGCTTTTTGTTTCAGGATGCTCTGTTTCACAAGAAGGCAGGGGCTGGATGCAATCTCTCAACCTCCCTACTGGGAGCTGTTTGGCTTCTTAACTCCTCCAGGGGTCCACACAAAGGCTCGTGGAAAGCAAGGCTCCCCTGCAGCTTGGGCCCTGGGCCCAGCTGCCTCTCAAGCAGTGAAAGGAGAAGTTTGGTTCCTACCCAGGGCAAGGTCTCTGAGAAAGGAGAGGTTCGCCTAGCTACCTTCTGCTGGGTTGTGCTTTCCACTGGAATTTACTGCCTGGAGAGCTGCTTATTTATTTCTTGAAAGTTGTCAGGCTTAGTTCTGGGATGATGGGGGCTAATCTGTGCTTTTGTAAGAATGATAAAAGACCCGAGCTTCAGACTTAACTCTTGACTTTTATCTTCAGCATAACTGTATTTTGTCTCTTTCACCTCACTCACACATGGAGGCTCTGTGGGATTTACCCTGCCTTGGTAAGGACAGGAATGATTCTTGTCTTTGGGCAGCAGCCTCATGCCAAATGATGCCCTGGCTCCCCAGCCACCCCTTCAGGTGCTCTTGCTAGCACCTTTCTTTGTAACTTTCTGTGACTGTCACAGTACTCCATCAAACATTTTCTGTGCTTCACCCCAGAAGTGGCTGCACATGGAGGTGTGGGCTACTTCCAAGCCTAATACCTGTGAATCAAGTTTGTTCTTTAATCAGTGAAGCAGTCCTCCGCCCAATCCTTCCCTCCTAGGCATGACCTTACAAGAGACACTACCAAGCCCTCCCACAGCTTGCTACAAAGCTGGCTGAGTGGCTTCTTCTAACTGAAGACCCCCACTTTCTTCTTTCTCCTCCTCAAGTCTGTGGGCCTGGAGGAAAAAAAAAACCCACCACCCAACAGATCTGGGGTTTGCAAATGCCAAGAAACAAATGGAGGAACATGCTTACCCCATGCCAATGTCTGGATCTTTGCAGAAGGTATCAGTGTCAACCCGAGTATGGCCCCTAGATGCAGCAGGCTCATGAGAATGATATTCCTCCAGACGTATTGCATGGGGGGCTTGGGGCCCCCTTTCTCATGGTAGGTCTCATCAAAGATATCATCTATCATGCCCCGGTCTCCTGCCAGGTCCTCATGATTGAGTAAGTCCTTTTCCATGACAGCATCCCCATTCCTGGTCACCCGGGAGGTGACGGTGCCAACAGTGGTGGTGCTGGAAGTGGAGGAGAACTCCTTGGAGAGGCGGCAGTGGATATTTTCAAGAAAGGAAAAAGGGAAAACAAAACAAGAAGTTGGTGGTTACCAATGCAGGGAATAGAAACATAAGCAGCTACGCTGGCAGTACCAAGACTCACAGCCTGCAGTTTCCCTGGAAGGCTCCATTCTTTCAGCTGAGCCCCTGGCAACAAGAAGAGCCTGCTCTGGCCCCGCGAGTCATGGCCTGAGAGGGAGGAGGCTTGATCTTTCTGGGAAGAGCAGGTGAATGGTGGACAGGGTGCAGAAAGTAAAGAAAAAGACTTTTTTCGAGCAGTGGCTTTGGTGAGATCATTTGTAGGCTGCAAGGATTTCCACTTTCCTTCAGTTTTATTAGCGGATATTTTTAGCTGGGCTTGTGCATAAGCAAACAATAAAGGAAACCTTGTGAATGAACAAAGAGGTGGGAGAGAAATATGGTCTGAGACATGGTTTTATTATAAATCATTGGCCTGCTCCTGATATCCTGCCTCTCTGTGTCACCCCACCAGGGATCACTGGGAGAACGTCAGGAAGATTGACAGGTGGATTCCTCTGGGGTGCCTCCTTAACTCCCCCTGCCTCATCTTCCAGGCTAGGATGGGGCAAGACCGACATACTTGGAGGTCAGTGGACAGAAGAAGTCGAGCAATGTGCTTCCAGTTAGACCTACAGCTCCTATCCCATGCTTGCTGCTACGCCTCTTATCCCTGTCCCGCTTTCCACCCACAGGCAAACTGAGGCATGGGATGACAATCCCTTGAGCCGAGGCCACCTGCACGCAGAGAGGAAGTTTTAAGCAGCAAGTTGGCTCAGCCTGGCTCCCGGCTCCCTCCTGTAACTGTGACACAATATTCCCTCTGCACACGCTTGTTTGCCCTGGCTGCGTGACAGCCTGGCTGATCAGGCATGCATGACGAAAAGAGCAGGCAGGACTGACCCTAATGAGACAGGTCACTGAACCCTGAATCACTGATTTCCATCTCCATCATGACAGCCGCATGCTTGCTGGTGCTCACAGCCCTTTGTCAGGCCCGAGCCCAAGCACCCAACGGGACTCAACCCTAGGGGTGCCAAGCACGTGGGATGTGAATGGTGGGAGGGCATGCTGTCCCCATCTCCTCATCTCCTGGCAACCTGCCCGATGGACATGTCCCTCTGCCACCTGCACCACTGCCTCCACGTGCGAAGGGGCAATAAAGGTCATTTGGCAGGAGTGGGAGAGCCAGGACTGCAGGAGGGAGCGTGGCCAAGCTGGGAAAGCTCCTCTCCTAATAGAAACCTCTCCTGAATTAACAGCAGATTCCTGCCCAGGCACATGGAATTCATAAAAGACCACCATCCTGCCATGGCCTAGTTTCCTGAGGGAGGCATTAAAATCAGGCCAGGCAGCTTACGTGGCCAACCCAACTCCTCCCTTTCCCAAGGGTAGAGGCTAGAGGGTTACAGACATACCTTCCTACAGGGAGGAGCTGGGGAGGAGCTGGCAAAGTTGACAGATTCCCCACGTTTGGGAAGTAAAATGACCTCTACAGAGGGAGCCCTGTAAGTTTTTCCTTCTGGAATCAAAGGTTAAAAAAGAAAAAACCTGGACACGAAGTATCCTGCTGCTTTTTCTGAACCCAGGCAGCTGCTGAGCCTGGGACCAGCTCCCTCTGCATCCCAGCTACAGGCTGTCTCTGCCTACTTTCCTAATAAATGTTTTGAGGGTATGATACTCTGAGCTGATGGAGAATTTAGAGGCAATTCCCCCCCTCCCCCAAAAAAGCCATGAGAAATGTCTTCTAATCCAGAGATTAGGCAAGGAAAAATCCTGCCCGTTCCAAAGTGTCAGATATTCTCATCTGGCATTTTGGCAGGAAGTCACAATTTTCCTCCTTGGCTGGAAGACAATCTACCAAAAAGATCTAAGACTTGTCTATGCAGGAAAAATTCCCAACAGAGATCTGGTGGTATAATTAGACGGGTAGTGCTCCCCATATGGACATGCTGCTTCCACAGTAAGAATGTGGGGTTGGAGTTGCATTTTTCTCTTCCACGATAGCTTATGTCACTGTCAAAGTTACACAGGGGCAGAGGAGAAGGAGGGAGAGTGCAAAGAAAAGAGCAGAGAGGAAAAACCTCTTCTTCCAGAGTCGTAGTGGCCACATAAGGAATTTTACCATCATACCTATGCTGCTGGAATTACACTGATATAATCGAACTGGTCATTTCTCACATGCACACTAACCTTAAATCAAAAGGGCCAAAAAGCAGCTGTGAAACACAGCTCCATCATTACAGACTTAGTAGGGGGAGTATGGGGGAAAGAGGGAGTGAGAGCGGGCAGCTATTTAGCTGGAGACCAAGGAAATGAGGAGGAAAGAAAGATTTTTACCCTCTTGTAGCCACAGTGGCTCCTGCAGCTCCTATCAAGAAGAATGGGATGGGGATTGATCTGGGGTTTAGAGCTGAGAGGTGGAGGAGGCCAGCTAAAACATTTTCATGAGCTTTCCCTCATTTCTGAATGACTTTGCAACTCTCATCTGCAAAACAGATGTGTTCCCCCATCTCCAACCCCCCACCCCACCAGCACTGAACACACCATAGGTGATCCTGGCACACAGCCAGCTTATACAACCAACTGCAGCTCAAAGGCTCCTACGCTGGGTTCAGCGTAGGGGCCCCAGGGCACCGAATCTCAGGTCCAGTATATTTGAATATGCCCAATGTGACCCAGGGGACAAGATTCTTTCCAGGCTCCAGGATATGCCCCAAAATACATGCCAAGACCACCAAACATGGTCTGAGCACACTGGCCTTGGCATATGTTTTAGGTGGGGAGAGGAGTAAAGCTCTTTACATCACAGCATCCCTGGAAGGTCACGGCACCTGCACCAGAGGACTGGGGGAGACCCTGCATGCTGGCGACAGGCAAGAGAGTGGGGCTGTGATTTACCTTCACTCCTAGCATAAGCAGAAGGGGGAACGATGAGAAGGCAAGAGCAGGAATAGCAGAATCAGCCCCTGCCTCCCCTTGGGCAAAGGGTGGCTGCCAGGAGGGGCAAAAATAAAAAATAAAATCTCTAAAGATCCATCAGCTCTACGTATCTTCCCAGTGCCAGCTTGTTATTCAGACCTTCTTATGCCAAAAATGGGCAGTCTCCCCATTATACATTCGCTTGGCTCGGGAAATGCAGACACAGTCATTCATTTCATCTGGGCAGCTCACCGCTTTCACCTTGCGTCTGTCCTAGAGACGCTCCCTGCTGCAACATTTGCCTTAAAAACGCTGTAAGTGAAAGCCCTTTCTTATTAAAAAAAAAAAAAATTAAGAAAATATAAAAATCACAGTCTGAGCACTACCAAAAACCCCACGACCTCTTGGCACAAAAGACCTTCCCAAACAGCCCTTACCAGAACACCTAGATGGATATTTTTAAGATAAACCTGTACTTTGTGCTCAGTCTATCCGAGCCCATAGTCTCCACGGGGAGATAATCCCAGCGGCGGCGATCCCCGCTTCCCTCACTGTCTCCCCATGAGGCCCGAATGATGTTTTAAGTTAGCACAGAACGACTTCGCCTCATGACTGAGAAGGGGCACAGCGAGGACACAGGCACACATGTATGTGTGCATACGTGTGTGCGTGCGCACACGGCCACGCGTGGATGCCCAGACCGTTTTTCCCAAGACAGCAGCAGCGCAGCACTGCCAGAGCCGCGGAGACGATGGAGGATGGGGCGAGGGGAAGACAAAGCACCCGCCTCCCCGGGCCCGCCGGCAGCCCCCCGCTTACCTCCTCCTGCAGCAAGTGCGCAGGCATGGGGCAGCCCTGTGTCTGCTCTCCGGCGGCGGTACGCGGGCGCGCAGGTCCCCGGCGGCGGCGGCGGCGGGAGGAGGCGGCTGGCTCTTGTCGGCCCCTCGCCCGGCGAACCGTGTGGCTCGGGGAGGCGGGTGCGGGGGTATTTAAGCGGGGCTGCTTGCTTGGCGGCTGGCGGGGGCGGGCTCCCTGCGCCCCGGCCTCCCGGTGACCCCCTGCCCGCGGCTGAGATGCGCGGGGTCAGCGCAGCAGGCGGCGAGTCGCGGCGGGGGCGCGGTTCTCGGCGTGCCCGGGAGGGAAGGCGGGCCGGGCCGGGGGGCGGGAAGGAGGATGCTGAGGAAGAGGAGGATGGCGAGGGCCAGGCTCTCTCATGATGCCTGGCTGCTTCTTTCTTTTTTTTTTTTCCCTCCCCTTTCCTTTTTTTTTTTTTTTTTTTTTTTTTTTTTTTCCTTCTCTCCCCCTTGCGAGCCGATTGGCTGCGGGAAATTTGGTGCCACCTCGGCCTGCCCTCGCCATTGGCTGCCCGGAATCTGCTGTTCGCTCCCCGCGGCGCGCACCCTGCGCGCTCGCCGCTGCCTGCGCGCCCGGCTCCGCGCCCGGCTCCGCATGAAGTAGGAGGCGCCCGAAGGGTGAGGGGTGTCGGGGAGCGGCGATGGAGCCCCGCGCTCCTTCCCCAGCTAGCTGTGGAGTGCGGCGAGGAAAGGGGGCTTCAGCACCAAACATCTGTTCTGCATAGGGGGTCTGCATGGGGACCATTATACATATGTATATATGTATATACTATGTGTATCGTACATAATAAATCATACTTCTCTGCAAAGAAAAGCACACCCACAACTGTATATCCAGACCAACATGTGTATCTGTGTAGGTGTTTATCTCAGTATGCAAAAACAGCCTCGAAAATGCTGGCTGTAACATTTTAAAAATAATCCTGGCTATTTTCGCCTAGAAAACAGTCCCTTTTGGCAGAAGGCAGAAGGAAAAAGCAGCAGCTCCGTTTGCTATCAGCTATTTTCCGTAACAACCTCCTCACTAGCCAGTAATGCCAGCAACAGGAAAATCCAAGCTGCTCACCATTAAAAGTGAAAAAGAGAGGCCTTACAAATAAAACCTTGCCGGTGGCAGAGCCTGGAGACAGCCCTCCTAACCACACCGTGTGGTCACTGCACCAGGCACCCTCAGCTGTTTAGCAGCAGGGCTTGGGGTGCCCTAGCGCCATCACCCTGGCCAGGACCACTTTCAGCTCCTTTCCCCATTCATGGCATGTCCCCCTGTTCAATTTCTGCCCCCCCATGACACATGAGTCATGCTGGGAGTGGAACAAGGATGTCAAAAGCCATTTTGAAGTGTGCCCATATCCCGTCACACGTGTACTGTTTGGGCAGCTGCCCCACGGTGATGGAGCTGATGGTGCAGATGGACAACTAAGATCTTGCAGAGTCCATCCCTGGGCTGATCCTGCTCAGACATAGCGGGGCTGATCCAGTGGCAGCTGTCAAAAGTGAGCTGCATTGTAATTACTGGGAGGGAAAAGTGACAATGAAAAATAACAGTAGCCCAGTTGTTCTCTGGATTTAGAGGTGTCCAGCAAAGGGGGAAAAATATGCCTCTCCTTTTGCATTTTACTGTGATGGATGAAGAGGTCTGAGAGGAGTCTGTGATTCAGTTTTACACTAGGAACTCAAGCCTACTTTCTGAGACACAGTATTAAAACAGAGAGCCCACGTCAGAAGATGTTCCTAGATGGTGAAAGCTGACATTAAGTCAGAGAGGGACTTTTAACCATCCCTTTTAAGACTCTTTGTTAAATGTTTGGTTAACAACACAATGAGGGTTACTGAACACTGGGGAGAAATTATGTTTTAATTAAAGATTCTACCTAGTTTGTATGTGAGTATTGGAAGAACTATAAACTGCTAAAAACTACTCTAAAGAAACCAGACTCCTGCTATTTTCCAAAAGAAAACCAGAAAGGAAATAATTTTTCTTTTTTTAAAAAAACGTAGTACTTGTTGATTTAAAGAAATAAACTGCAGCTCATGCCACATGGTGAAAACAATCTCAATGCCACAAATCAGGGGGGAAACTGGAAATGCTACCGATGGGTGACAATGAGGCTTTTGGGAATTCAAGGTTTGGCATTTTGGAGATACTCAGACCCACCAGAGCCCTCTCCTTTCCCACTGATTTCTTTCCTCGGATGCAGAGCACAGCTAAGACGGAACTTAGAGGGCAGCTAGACTTTGTCATCCTCTAAAGTTAACACCATGTCTGGCTGCTCCCACACAACAGGAGTAAGTTTTCTGAACATTCCCCTGCCAAGTTATCCTGGGAGGTGAACATCACCTTTTTTCTTGTACAGAGGGAGGCTGTGCTCACCTGGCAGGTTTCAAGTCTTATGCGCCAAGGACAGCCCTGAGGAGGGCCCTTCACAGACTAGTCATCTTTTCCAGCTGGCACATTTATCACTTTTGAAACATGTTAATACTCCTGAATGTGTCCATGAGGTTCAGGCATTGACATCTTGGCAAGGTAAGCAGGGTAGTTTGCTTTCCCAATGTTTAAATTGCAGCAGCTCCAGCCTTGTGTTTGGCTGTTTGTGGGCTGGAGGCTTGGCCATGCCGTGCAAGCCAGACTCCCTCCCATGGAGACCTGCTGGCCAGGGTGATGGCCACCACCCTGTGCACCCCTGTTCCCAGTGCCAGGCCCTGCATATCTAAGAATTATGCTGTAGACTCCTGCCTCAGCTTTGCTGCTCAAGGCTTGAGAAAAAAGGGGGCATCACTCGGCAGTCCAGGTGGAAAACCAGAAATGTCTAGTATAGACACAGCAATACAGCTTAAACTGGGCTTTTCCTATTCTCATTTCTGTCTCTCCAGACAGGCTTTTCCCTGCTTCAGCAAAAGCATATCACTGGTGGAGTTCACCAACACTACTGAGCAAACATTCAGCTTCAGCCATCATCCCCAGGAAACTGATTCAATTCTTCTGCATCTGGTGACTGCTGCCTGAGGTTGTGGTCTTTCATAAATGAGCTAACGCGATGCCAGGACCATGGCACAGGGCCGTGATGAGCAGAGCCATGCTACGGGCAGCACAGACCATGAACTTCAGCACAGGGTTTCTTTAGAAATGCATAGTCTAATGTAAGACTGTTTCCACCTTCCTCAGAAGTCCTCCCCACAGATTAATGACCAGACAAGGCACTGTGCTAGTGATAAGCTCTGGCACAGTACTTTTTGTCAGAGGGTCTCAAAGTTTTTTATCAAGGTTGGGGAAAAGAAAGGCACAAACCAGCAGTGGGGTTTATCACAAGACACTGTCTGTGAGCAGAGCCCATACGAGAAAGAACCATTTCACCCCTCTCCCAGGATGCACTAACCAGTCTGGGTTTGCTACTACAGTGCCAGGATGCAGAACAAAAAGCATCAAGGCTAAGCTAAGTATGTTTCACCAAAACATTTTCTGTCCTACTCTCACCTCAAAAAATAAGAAAAAAAAAAAGTATTGCTTTTCCATTTAGCAGTAAGTTTTGCAAGGAGATTTCATCTGATGTTGTCATCTTGGATATTTTAGTGAATCTCAGTTACCCCCTCCAAAAATGTTGAAAAAGCCACACACACCAAAAAAGCTTGCTGCAAGGGCATTGCAAGGTTTGTTTCATGTTGTTTGTTTATCTTCTTTAATAGCATTCCCTGTCTCCCCCTTTTTCTTCTATTTCACAATCGGAAGTTGAAAAAAATAAGACTCAAATAGAAGAGGGAATAAGCCGAAAACTGGGGAAAGAGCTGACCACTACCCCTTCCCCTCTGCCAAAAATAAAGGTTTGCAAAATTTCTCCTAGGATTATTTTCTACATCTCTTGTGTTGTTTTCCTGAGAAAGTATGAAGCAATTCCAGCTTTAGAGCTTTTTCTAGGGATAGAAGAATCATGCCATGGGCCTTTCATCCAAGGAGAAGTGCAGAGGTGGTTTTCTGTCATTTCACCAATCCTTTCTTCCTCCTCCTTCCGCTCTTAAAGAATCTGCCCTTCAAAGGCATCGAGCCCTCTATGCAGATCAGATGAACACCAGTGTGGCTCACCACTGCTGCTGGCAGTTTCAGAGGTTAATGGTCCCCCTCGTTTTGACAGGGTTGACTTCTGGGCACAGTTAAGTGTTGCAGAGAAATGAGATGATGGCCCACGGCTACAGAATGAGTTGGGACAAGACCTGGCTGAGACTACAGGAGTTCAGAGTTAGTGCCTACTTGAAAGATAAGGTGATGGCAGCTGCAGGTCTTTCAGGATTGTGCGTCACTGGAGTTCAGATGACAAGGGATCAGTTGCCAGCTCATGGGGTCGCCACCCCTGTTTAATGTTGCTTTCTCCCCCATGCTTTCTTTTGGCGTCTGGTGACCTTGTGTTATATTTTCATACACTATTCCTCAGCCAGGAGGGGTAGCAAATGGCTTTCCTTTTTGAAATGGAAAGCTAAGACTTTTGTGCTGTTACCTGGCTCCAGAAACTGCAGCCTGAGGAGTCTGATGTCATGGCATTTACCACAAGTGAGATTTATGTTTACAAGAACTGGCATCATCTTGCTTGCCTGCTTGCTTTCTATCATATTTCCCCCCCCCCCCCGCCCCCCTTAAAACGTCATCTGCTGTTCCATAAATTCAGTGGATCCCACAAACTCCTGAAGATCCCCTGCTTCATCCTCATCCTTAAAGAATGGCTAAATTCAGTATGGGTTATGGGTTACCTGGGCTCTTCAGTTAACAGCTGCCTTTGGGAGCTCCCAGAGGAGCAGCAGCGCCCAAAGCCCCAGCTGCCCTCCCACAACTGCCTAGGGAAGGGCCAGGGCTTAAAGAAGAAGCTGCTGCTCACTTTGCCACCCCACTGCTGCTCAATGGGAAATGTGGGGTTAGAGGGAGGCAATAAGGTAGCAGAAATCACTCATTGCCAGGGTCAGAAGGGAAAGCAGATGTAGCTGGGATGACAGGCCATGCCTCCAGGCTGTGACCAGGATGGCTAAATCCCTTGTCATTGGTACAGTAATTTTATCAGTACTGAGAGTAAGGCTGCTAACAAGCTGATGACTGGGATAGGGTGCTTATCTCTGCACTTTGCCCTGTCCCTTGCTGTCTGACTCAATGCCAGATCCCCTGCCCATCCTCCTCCCCTCCCGTTACCCCAAACAGGCTTTGCTCCCAGTCCTCGGGCTGCCAACAGCAAGAACCCAGCCGGTATTGTCTAAACAGGGCCATACAATGGGCAGCATTGTTGACACTGGATTTTTGCCCTCATTAAAGATGACCTCACAGCCCACCCCTTGGCCACTTCAGCCAGCCCCTCGGGACAGTGAGGCTGTCTTTTGAACTTGGGTAAATAAATTGGGAGAGGAGGGGGAGAAAGGGATGGGGAACAGAGGAACACAGTGGTCTTTGTGTTGCCACCCTCTCTTCAGCACTGGTGCTCTCTGGTGTCTTTCTGCCCACATCGGACATGGCAGGCCAGGTGCCAAGAGCTGGCATGCTGAGCTCTCTTCCCCACCCTCCCCAGCCTGTGTTCGCTGGGCAGAGACACCCTCTGCGGTTCTGCAGCCTCCCTGCTTCGGGAGGCAGTTTGCTCCAGTCATCTCAGATGTCCTTTCTCCTCCTCCAGGCCTTCTGTGCCTTTTTTACCCACACCTGCCGTCCACACCTCCTACCCCTTCTCTTCAGGCTGAGACCACCACCGTCTCAACCGTCCCCGGCCGCCAGCACCGTGGAAGTGCCAAGCAGGGACCTGGGGAAAAGCCACCTCCTAGTGGCAGATCTTCGGACCCAGTTTAGGTGACGTGGGCAGTGCCGCACTGTCTCCTGCTCCACGGTGTCACCTAGGTTTAATTGCAGATAACACATACAAGATGCCAGTTGCATCTGAGGGTGGTTCTCCATCTGTGTAGGGAGAGAAGTGGTGCTGCGGGGCTGTAAGCATGAGCCCTGGGGACAGATTGCCACATAGTCAGCACAGGGGCAGATTGCAGCACCAGGAAAGGATGAGGGCACACCCAAGGTCAGTTTGCTGCTGCTCCTGTTGGGCAGAGCGCGGTGTCCCATGCCACTGTGTATCCTCTTTGTGTGTGTGCTCTGCATCATTGCATTCTACCCTGTCTCCTTGTTGCAATAGCAGCCTTGGCAGTTGAGGGCTGCCCAATGCTGAAGAGAACAAAAATCTTTTCCCAAAGTTAAAAATAACCTGGGGTTTAGGGATCAAGGAGACATCTCCCTTCTGAGCTGTCAGCTAAAACCCAGATACTTCTTCTTCTGCAGAGGTTTCCAATAGACTCCTGGTAGGGGAAGCAGGCATAGTCTGATAGGGAGAAACTGGTGGGGCTGCCCTGAGAATGCATACGTGCTGCCAGTATGAGAAGCAGGAGGAACAGAAGATGAACTTTCTGGACTCTCATCCCACCCTTCCCTACTCTACACTTAGCAGTGGCACATGGGAAAACCCCACAGATGGGGCATGTCTCTCCCTATCTGCAGCCCCCAACTTTGCCTACATCTGTACCACAGTCTCCTCTAAAGTGAATGCTCTCTTTCCTATTGGGCATTGAAAGCAGAGCAGGGAGCTGTCTTTATATTCCTCCAGAGGGGAGCCCTGTTTTTCCTCCTTTCCATCTTTGCTTATACCGGTGAAGAGCTCTATCTTGCGAGCAGCACTTTTTTTATCTATAAAGCAGGGGTGTTACTTGTGTCCTTTGTCCAAGTCCATTCACAACTGAAACTCCTTCAGGATTCCCACCTGAGCAGTGCCTTCCCACCATGAAGTGTGATGTGCTGCAGCAGTGTGCATGGCTGGCCAAGGAAAGGACATTTGGAGTCCTGTAGGAGAGAGCTTCTGGATGGGAACATTTTTAGGTCTCCTTGCTGGGAATTAAGGCCTTACCTGCTTGCCTGGTTTTGCTGCCTTTCCAGGTCTTTAAAGAACTTGTCTACCCTGTCTCCGCTAAAGAATGGAGCTGGAAACACACTCTTCCCTTTCCATATCTGCTTTTCACTTAAAAACAGGGCTGCAGACCTGTGGGTTCATATTAGTTTTAGTGTGTAAAATGCCCCGTGTTAATATCGTGTTTGTGTTTGGAGTGTTAATAGCGGAAGAAATCCTGGGCCGGTAACACTGAAGGGACCCTGCAGCCCAATATCTACTCTCAGCTATTTCTGATGACCTTTTTAAAGTGTCCTCCTCTTGTCTCTTAAATCTTGTGACAGTGCCAACACAGAAGTCTCATTCAAAAAGTCAACCTACAAAGTTTGGTCCTCATAGTACTGGAGAGCTGCAGCAAAGATGATTGACCGCTGCACGTATGCACACATTCATGCAATCACACAGCAGGCATTTGGTGTGTTCTGGAAGGTATGTGTTTTGCTTCATCTGAGTTGTGTTTGAGGTGGTCGTGTTTGCAGAGAATTCAGGTAAAAACTTCAAGAACAACCCATGTGGGCACAGAAATTACTTCAACCTTCTGTAGCTAATAAGGCCAAGCAGTTTTATACCTGAGACTTTAAGAAAGTAAGGGAAGGGCAAAGCAGCAGAGTTGTATGGCTTTTTGGAATAGAGTTACATGTCATTACCACAGCTGTTCTTACCCTCCTAGTTTTATCTAGATGAGGATGGTTGCAGAGCTTTTGGGAAGTGGGACTAAGAGCACCCGCTTTCATTCTGAGGATTGCTGGAACAGCTCTGGGATCTGTACCTGCAGTATGGCTACTCAGAGTTTCCCTGCTGATAGATGTGATGGAAGACAGATAAAGCTTCCTACTTCTGCAGACTGTACCAGACTAGGAAGAGTGAAAATGTGTTTGAGGTCACCCTGCCTAGTTTTACAATAAGATCTTGGCAAATGTGATACATGGACTGAAATAAATACGATGCAATTCACTAGACAAGCACAAAGTTCTAGCTTGAGGGGAAGAGTCAACTCTCCAAACTTACACTGGGAGAGTAACTTGGTGAGATAGCAGTTTTGCAGATAAGGGTCTGGGGGCAACAGTGAAGCATGTTGCTCGTAACATCATGCTATTGCAAGCAGAGCAAACTATAGATGTAGAGATAGTGGCATAGGAAAGACATGTGGAGTAACCATCTGTCTGGTTCTGCTTGGCACTGTGAACACCTTAACTCTGAGGTTTTGTTTTGTTTGTCCATTGTGCCATTCTGCTTTTTAAATAGTCTGCTGACTCTGTATTGTGCCTTGGGAATAACAACTCCGCAAAAGGAATTGCATATAAAGATTAGCAACTCTAAATCTTGAAGAGCCTCCCTGAACGCTCAGGCAGAACGCAGCCAAACTTACTCTGTCCTGCATCAGCAAAACCTTGGTTGTACGTGTGACATGGGGCTGTGAAGCTCTGGGAGATGGATATCTGTCAGGATGGCACCTCTCAAGCCACTAGCAAGGGACTGCAATGTCACCACCTGAAGCCAGGATGTCCCCACCTGATCACAACTTCTGAAACATGCTGAGCACTCCACAGGGACCACAGGTTCCCAGCTAACATACCTGAATGCTTGGGTAGGATGAGTCTAGAAAGTGCTGGAACACAGATAACAGCTAGCTGGTGTACAAACACATAATGTTGCCAGTGACTGGTAGGGCCCCAACTCCTCCTTCACCTTCTCTTTCACAATCAGCCAAGTTTATCCTTATAGAGATGGCTCAACCAGGTGATTGGCTCATCACCCTGAATATCAAGCACATGTAGCACCTAATCCCAAAACTGATGCCAGCCTCTGGCTTTTCAAATGGCCACTTGAGCCCTTCCTAGCTTGTTTTCCTACCTATAAAAGGGCATCTTCATGGATTATTTGGAATGACATGGTCTGGAATGAATAGAGGAAAACAAGAACTGTGCAGCACAGGACTGTGCAGGTTGAGTTGTTATAACTGAACTGAGGACAAATGATCTTCATCTAAACACTGATTTAGTTAGAGAAAAACAGTGGACAGAAGTAGAAAGGTGGTGAATCATTTGCAGCTCCTGAGGATTCTGCCTCTCTTCTCTCTAGTCAGTACTTGGCCAGCGCCATTCCCTCCCACCCCCTAAATCAGTGGAGTGAGCTCAGGACATGCTTGGGTATGACTAGGGTCACTCTTTGGTGCCCAGAGGGTCCCTGCCTTGGTTTCCAAATATGCCAGGACTCCTCATTCTGAATTTCCTCCCTGGGGCTCACAGCTGGATCTCAGGACTTGCCAGGCCCTCAGGTGCAGGGACCCAGCTCTTCCCCTGGTGCTGCTGGATCTATCATGGCCATTTCTTTCACTCCTGGGGACAGGGTCTCTCCCCTTCAGCACATGTGTGCTAATGTGAGTCTCAGGCACGGAATAGGGGAAAAACAGCACCAAAATTTCAGCAGCAGACAGCTGAGGGAGGGGGAGAGTGATACTCCTGCAGCAAGTGTCAGAGGTGCTCGAGGTTTTGCCCTGGAGGTCCCTGATCTCAGTGTGTCTCATGGCTAAAGTTTGCTCAGGAATGATAGGAACAGACAAGGTGAGTTCCCCTGGCCAGGAATGAGTTACATGATGGTTAATGAGTGCTGAGGATGTAAGTTTGAACTGCTACTCCAGTTTTATTCCCCCCCAGCCCCACTCCTTGGACTTTCCCTAAATTATCTGCATGGGATATCTACATTGACTGCCCCCGCCAGAAGGCCCTGAGAGGCAGGAGTGTTTTTGCCCAGCCTGTCTCAATATGCAATGATTAAACTGCAAATAACCTGGCAACCTTCAGCAGGTGGCTGCTGGTGGGGACTGTGGTATGTCCTCCATGGCATGTGTCTGCCACTTACGCTGCAGCGTGTGGATGATATGCAAGCAGCACCAACCTGCCAGAAAAAGCTTTCCTGGGTGGAGTAAATTGTACTTCCTTCATCCCAAACACCTGCACTGGTCCTCAGGGAGGACTGATAGCTGAGTGCTCTGCTGAGCTGTTGAAGACAACTGGCTGCCTCTCACCTAATTGGCAGAGGTCTCTGCTGCTCTGTCCTGGCAATGGCAGGATGGGTCTTGTTGGGGCTGTGCTGGCTCTGCCTATATTTTTTTTATTAACCAATGTGACCGAGTAGGCAGTAATTGATGGAGTTTGGCAGAGGATAACACCAATCTGGTGTGGGAGGTGAGTGCTGGTGAGACTGGGATTCCCAGTGCTTGTGGCTGCTGGGGGACATGGTCCAGGCAGTAGGAGCCAACTGAGAAGGGGGCCATGCAGGCAGGAGCAACTAGCTGCACAAAGGGGACAAGGTGGCAAGTGCCCAGGCAGCCGTCCTGCGCTGCCTGGCCCAGGAGGCCTTGGGGAGCTGCAGCTGAACCCAAGTCATCAGTGCCAGAGGGTTGCTAAATAAGCTAACAAAGGTTGGGCTGTGACAACAGGAGCAGTAGAGGTCACTATGTGAAGTCAAATTGGCACTGGGAAGTCACCAGTTGGAGAAATGTGCTCAGCAGCGGGCACCATGCCCTTAGAGAGGGAGAAAAATTTGGGACAACTCGGAAGAGAGTGAGGAAAATAGGAAGGAATGCAAGGTGTGTTCTCAGCCTGAAGGAGCTGGTTGGTGGCAGCCACAGGAGAAATGAAGGGAGGAAAGGACAAGGCTGGAAGGAGATGACGATCTGCTTCCTCTGCACCAAACAAGAGGAAACAGGGTTATGTTGCAGTGAGATTTAGATCAGGCTTAACTCTGGCTCACAAGTCATGCTCAGTCTACTGGGGTGGTGGTCCAGCTGGTGCCTCCTTGCTGCTGTCCTCTGGCCTGAGGTGGGCAGTCATCTGGGGAAGTCAGTGGGTGAGCTGGTTTGCTGTCACTCAGAGATGCCATCTCCCCCTCCACCCATAACCTGACTGGGGGCACCCTTGAGGAAAAGGCAGCAGCCCCAAAGCCATGTTACTGGGTGGCCCCTGGGACAGCAGTAGAGGTTTGTCCTCGTACACAGGTCTAGGCCACCGCCACTCCTATGGAAGGAGCACTCCAAAGGTGGGTTGCGGTGGGAAAACGGCGTTAGCCGTCTGAGAAGAGCAGCACACGGGTTCTCCGTGTCAGCACTGCTCGATAGCCGGGCGGCTGGGGCTGGGGCTGGGGCTGTGGCTGGGGGAACTCTGCCGCCCGCCACGGCGGGTGGCGGCGGCGGGAGGACGGGGCGCTGCTGCCACCCGGTGGCCGGGACCTGCGGCACCTCGGAGGTGGCGGGGCAGAGAGCCCGGGGACGGTGGGGGCCCACCCGCCTTCAGAGCGGGGCCACCAGCTCCCCGGGCGCTCACGGGCAGGGGAGCGGGGATGGGAGAGGGCAGGGTCCCGCTGCCGTCTCGCGTGGGCTCTGCTGGGGTTCTGCCCGGTTCTCCTGGGGCTCCCCGTGTTCTTCCCATCAAGCTGCTGCTTCTCTGTTCAGTGCGGTCCTGCGCTGCCACACAGCCCGCAGTTCACGTGTTCATAGAGAATTTTAAATTTTGGCTGGTTATGGGGGGAAGGGGAGAAATTGAGAGGCATACCTGGTCCATTGACTCCTGCAGGGTTGCCAAAGTCCAGCACACACTGGAAGTACAGAAATGCAGCTTTCGAGGCATCCTGCAGAGACCTCAGCTGCTGAATTGTACCCCAGTCAGGAGGGCAAGTGTCTGAGGCAGGCTGGACCCAGATTGCTAAGGGGTTGGAACATCATCCTCATGGGATGCATCCAGAAAGTCAGAAAAGTTCAATGATGCTCCCAGTGAGATTTCTCAGGGCCAGTTTGTAGTCAAGAGCCACATGCCATAAAATTCCTGGGAGCTGCCCAGCAAATCTAGGTAGTCACAATAGTGAGTTTAAGAGCTTTACTAAACTCATAAGCATGTAATTGGTGAGTAGATAAAAAACACTGAAGTACAAATAACAGCTAATGAAACCGCACAATATTTCAATGCAAGATTTACTGTGAATGAACTGAAAAGAGCATAGGCCTTACCTATGCTTCAGAAACTAAATGCTTAGAAAAGTGCTGGTGTGTCTACTGCTGGTGTTCCCACCTTTAACACAAGTTCAGGAGGAGAGGAACAATGTCACAACAGAGACCTTCTTTTACTTTATATATATATATGCATATACTTTACCATTATTTGAATTATGGTATTCCATCAGCAAGCTGGATGTAATGATGCTGTTTTCAATCGTGCTTGCTTCTGTTAACAAAGCTGACGGAACCTTCTAGCTCATCTGTCACTTCTGATGCTTCCTGTTATTTCTTCCTATGCATTAGAGCAATATTCACCAGTTTAGGCCTGTACTATCTCCAAAGTTTCTTCAACTAGCTCTTTCTACTTCTGTAGATTTAAACTGTTCGTTAAGCTACCTTATCATAGAAGCGTACTGAGTGCTATTAGGGAAGGCCTCTTTGGGACTAATTAAGCTATCGAATTCTTGGATGTGGCCTCTTCCTGCTGGGGTTGAGCTGTAGAAAGGCAGGCTGCATCTGCCAGGAACTTGGTGGGATGGGTGTCTGGAGGTTTTCCTTGCTCAGGTCTCTTCGCTTGCCATATAAGATCTAGGCAGTTTCTTCACCTCTGTGCCTGCTTTTATTCTTTCCTATTCA
Source organism: Leptosomus discolor (assembly GCF_034619465.1). NCBI lineage: Eukaryota > Metazoa > Chordata > Aves > Leptosomiformes > Leptosomidae > Leptosomus > Leptosomus discolor. The sequence continues at coordinate 22,024,990 of NC_141396.1, read as the reverse complement.
TGTAACCTGTAAGTCCTCTAAGGGAACAGGCTATGCAGAGTCTAAGCATTGCTGATTACTGGAAAGGCCTTTATGATATAATGACTTTCTCTAGCTGTGTAATACACCACTTACTGCCTGGTTCTTCACTTTGTGCACGCAGATACCGAGGGAAAGCAGCAAGCAGTCTGTCTGCATATTGTCTAGGGTGAAGGGTTCAAAGGAACAGGCCTTCCAAACAGGTGTTTAAAAAACAGCCTATGTCCTTTCAGGAGCAAACCAAGGAATAGTGATCAGCATCCCTTTCTCTTATCACACTTATTCAACACGAGCTTGCAACTTGCTGTATTCTCAGGAGTATTATTTAGGGACTTGCCTGTGTCTGGCAGATAGCTAGGTGGGGAACAAATCTGATCGGAGTCCTGCTTTGTCTTTGCAGGGACACTGGCAGGTGTTGGCTTGTGCTATGCCATGGGACACAAGCTGCGTGTCCCTCGCTGGCTGTGCTAAATCTGTGTCAAAGGAGCAGCCTGTAACCACACACCCTGCCACTGGTGCTGAGAGTAGCCTAGCCTATGGGAAGTTGCTCTTTGAGGACCTTGAAGGAAGCTGTTTGGCTCTCTAAGCATGGGGCACCTCCAGGAGAGGACTGCTGTTGATTGCCACCCCAGAGCCAGTTGCATTGCATGGGAAGAAGTACCTTTTGCTTTCAAGCCAGGCCTTTTAGGGAACTTGTAGTTCTTTAGGTGTGGTGCCCACCTGGGTATTCATCCTTGCCCATGGTGTTTCAAAGACAAACTTTCCTCTCAGTAATGCTGGTACAAGGTTGGCCCAGACAGCTCCTGGCAGCACAGAGCCTGTTAGTAAATTTTATTGATACATACACAAATGTTTATGGAAACTTACTGCTGAGTTGTACAACACAGTAACAAGTTTCTTCTAACAAGATCTTCTAACAAGATCTGTGCTTGTCTAAGATGCACGTCACTCCCTCTCCACTTCCTCCTCAGATTTATCGTGATGGATTGGAGACACATAGGGATGTTTACTGATGCTGTTTCTATGTCTTGGTTTGCATATATAAGCTTTCTCCTTTCATGTTGGTTCCTCAACAAGTCTCTCTTGAGATAATTGGATATCTTAGCCTCTGCACATTCTGAGAATAAAAATGGTGTCAAGTATCTTGAATGGAGAGAAAATCCACTTGTTTGCAAAAAATGGAGATAGTCAGAGAAGACTTGGTTTAAATAAAAACTAATGCAAACACATCTATGTTAATACACTGTCCTGGGAAAATTTTTGAAACACAGCATAAACAGCTTAGCACCAAGGTACTCTGCCTGGAAGCCTAGGTCTTTTCCTTCTGATGTTTATCAGTTGGTTAGTACTGCCACCACCACTTTCCCATCCCCTCACCCTGATGCAATCTCCAGGCATAACCACCAGCATTAGTTTAGCTCATGTTGCCTGGAAGTGGGAAACAAATACTTCTGTACAAGCTGCATGGGAACCTGCTCAAAATGGATTACCATCAAGACAGTGAACATAGCACCATAAATAAGAAAACTGGAGCTTGGGTGTAGAATTATTTATCCATGGCTGTGTCTTGTTTTGGTTTGGTTTTGTTTTAGTTGCAGCAAAGAGTAGCTGTAGTATATTGTGCAGTGCTATAACTTTATTGTATAAGGTTTCTCAAGGATTACACCTCTGTAATGATTATTAAGCTCCTGAAAGAAAACTAAGAGGACTGTTCAAAATCCAGATAGAACCTGGTTATGTTATAGAGCTGGACACTTCAGTCCTAGTCCTCCAGCAAGGGGGTAGGGGTGAGGAAGCGAGGACCTTCAGAGCTGAGCTTCCAGTAGTGCTCAGCACAGAGAGTTAGTCTGTAACTGGTATCCCAGCATCATCTTTAACTGATGAAAGAAGTTTCCCTCAGGGGTGCTTCAGCAGTGGCTGGTGAGCTCCTGGAGAGGCTGTCCTCTTGCATCTGGCAAGCAGGTTTATCTTCAGTGTCTCGGCAAGTGTCCGCTCTTTGTTAACTGAATGAACTTTTTTCTAACTGTTAAATCTAAATGCTTTGTAGTTTCAATTCGGTGCCCCATACTGCTGTTTTGGGGAATTCACGAGCTCTTTGGTGCTCTCTTCTCCTTACACTAAGGATTTGACATTATATAAAGGTCTGTGTGCTTGGCACAGCAACCAGTAAATGGGATTTTTTTTCATGATTTGAGCTAAGCCAGCAGATAGGATGCAGTCCTCTCAAGTGGGAGGTGGAAATGACACAAAATCTGCTATCTCCTGTTGTCCTGCGACCCCTTCCCTCCCACCCTGACGCAAGTGGTGGAGCCTTCAAACTCAGGCTGGCCCCGGGCTGCCCCTACCCGAGCAGGCCGCAGCCCGAGGCCATCATGGCCGCCTGCGGGCGCCCATCCGCGGCGCGCACGGGCGGGACAGCGGTGCCCTGCCGGCGCGTGGCGCGGCTCCCGAGAGGTCGCGGGGCACAAGGCGGGAGGCGGGGCCCGGTGCCGGGTTCGGACGGGATTGGCTCGTACGCGGGATGGGCGGGGACACGTGCCACAGGCGTTGGCCGCGTGGGCTGACTAGCGCGTGCGCCCGGGTGCGGCGGTAACGCCAGGGAGCAGCAGCAGGGCGGTGGGGCAGAGGGTAAGTGAGGGGCTGGCGGGCGAACACTGAGGCGGCTTTGTGGGGCCGTCCTGATACCAAGGGGGGAGGCTGGAGGGTGAGGGACGAGGTGAATCAGGACGAGGTGAGGGGGGGCCAGCCCGTGGGCACCACAGGGAGGTGCCGAGGTGCCTCGCTAGCCGCAGCACCGCGGTCCCGGACGGGGGAGGGATCGGGGCGAGGCGGCACACAGGACAGTGTCTTTGAGGGAAGAGAGCCCCGGGCTGACCGTTGGCTCAGATGCGGGCAGTGGGGCAGAGGGTGAAGCCCGTGATGACGGAGGGGCAGAGGAAAGAAAGCGAATGCGAGGGGACAGCGCCGGGTCGGGAAGGTAAACGCTGAAGCGGCGCAGCGCGAGGACAGCTCCGCCGTCGGGGCGTTAGAGCGCGCGAGGGGCGGGGGCTGCGGTACCTCAGGGAGGGGACGGCGCCGAGGGGGCTTCAGGGGGAAAGGCTGAGGCATCTCAAGGAGGGAGTGATTCCGTATGTGTGTGTGTTGTCGGCTTCAGCAGGAAAGGCTGAGGTACATCAGGAAGGGGACGATGCTGGGGGGGGCTTCGGCGGGAAACGCTGAGGTACCTCGGTGAGGGGACGGCATCGCGGGGCGCGGGCTTCAGCGGGAAAGGCTGAGGTAGCTCGAGGAGGGGACGGCACCGCAGGGGTTTTGGCGGGTAAACCTGAAGTACCTCAGAGAGGGGATGGCACTAGGGGGAGCTTCAGCGGGAAAGGCTGAAGTACCTCGTGAGGGAGGGTGGCACCGAAGGAGCTTTGGTGGGAAAGGATGAGTTACCTCAGTAGGGGATGCTGCTGGGTGGGGCTTCAGTGGGAAAGGCTGAGGTACCTCAGGGAGTGGACAGCATGAGGGGGGCTTCAGCAGGAAGGGTGGTGCTACCTCGGGGATGGGGGGGAGCAGCATCGAAGGAGCTTCAGCAGGAAATGCTGCTGTAGCTTGAAGAGGGAACAGCACCAGAGGGGCTTCAGAGGTAAAGGCTATGGTACCTCATGGAGGGGTTGGTGCTAGGTGGGCTTCAGTGGGAAAGGCTGAGGTCCTCCTGGCAGGGGACAGCACTGAAAGGACTTCAGTAGGACACATTGAGGTACCTCAGGGAGAGGATGGCATTGTGAGTAGTTCAGTGGCAAACCCTGAGGTACTTAAGGTAGGGGATTGCATCAGGAGAGGCTTCAGCAGGAAACACTGGGGTACCTCATGGAGGGTATGACATCTGAGGGGCTTCAGAGGCAAAAGCTGAGGAGGCCCAGGGAATGGATGGCACTGAGGTTTCAAAGGGAAATGCTGAGGTACCTCGATGAAGGGATGCTGGGGTGGGAGATAAGAAGTATGTCAGATGGATCAAGAGTGTGTTTAGGACAGAAAATTCTCATGTAACACGTCATTAAAGGGGGAGGTGGGGTGGATGAGCAGCAGGCCTGGGTTTGGGCTCCTGACGGGCTGAGGTTCCTGGCAATTCATTAAAAGGCACAGATTTACTTGGTTTTGACACTGACTTTCGTGTTATTTTTTCATGACCTAGAATATTCTTTTGTGACATTTTGGTTTAAGTTCTTGGGAAATTCATGTTCTGTCCTATCAGTCTCACCTCTTGGCACTTCTGCTGCCTTGTGATCTGGGTTTTAATTTTCGTTAGATCCCTGGGCTTTGCACTTTAGCTAGTGATCTCTCACCAACTGCATGACATATGCTATATTTTCATCTCCTACCTGTTTTCTGTGAATATTCTCTGTGGCTCCCCTCTAGGTTTCTCCTCTTATTTTTCTTTTCCTTAACAGGCAGAGAGCTCTGTAAGGAGGCTGAGATCTTCTCATCTGTTTTTTTGCTTGTTTCACGTTACAACCAGTGTCCCATGTTATGCTTAGCCTCATGTTTTTCCTTCTTTCTTCCCCAGGTTTGGATTACAAGGAATTCTGCATCCAAGCTTCAAGTTTCCTGTTTAACACTGCTGCAGCAGGTTCTGGTAAGGTGCAAATGCGTGAGCTGACGAGGAGAACCTGGTCCTTTCTGATTACAAGACATTAAGTTTTACCTTCCTGGTAGTTGTCAAATTATTTGCGATCCTTTTGCGCTAGCATCTGCCTGAAAGAGAACACAAACACTTTGGGTGCCTCCTCAAGAAACGTTTGCTGTATGATTCTCTTAAGGCGCAGGCTTGGGGGGGGGGGGTGTCTGGTAAATTAGCATAAATCTTATCAGGCCTCCTGAGATCTCTGTAGGCTTGGGTTAACTGTGCTTGGGATGGGGATGCTGAGGTTATTAATCCTCTCCTCAATCTCTCTCTCTCCCTCCCTCCCTTCCCTTCCCCTCTTCTCTGCAGCACCCAACTGGATGAAATGCATGTGGATAAGAAGATGCTGTGCCTCAGCATGGATAAAATGTATTACTCTCAGCTTCAGAGACCTGGAGAACCATTCCTGTCTTGCCTTCAAACAGCCTCAGCTTACACACTTCTCCCAGGGAGGACACAGATTCCTCAATAAAATGCCATAAGAAACCACGGGGTGTACGCTCTGCAACTTCCAAGCCCACCTGTGCATTAACTCACACCTAGAATATTGCATTGCACATGCAATTTTAACTTGGCATTAGTTGTTGTAGTGTTTGGCTTTGGTGAGGACAGTGTGTGTTCGTCAGCAGTTAGTGTAGGGTGGGCTCTTAAGGAGAAAGTGAAATTTTTCATGCCGGAGCTCATTGATGTTGGAGTATTGTTGTGGAAGTTTTCATGCAGGTGTTTAGTGTTGGAGTATTATTGCAGGGTGAGCAGATTACTTTGTGGAGGCTTGTCTATGAGATGCAGTGGAGAGTAGGAGAGCAGTTTAGTGTGTTAGGATGAACTATGGATGGTTTAAAGGTAGATTTTGAAAGTTGTTGGTTGGACAGGTACAACTTAGGTGTAGTGTAGAGGGCAAAGTTGACTTTGCCTGTGTGGTGCAATTGGATTGGTGTGGACAGCTAATGAGAAGTGGGCTTTTGCAAGTGACCCTGAAACTCAAGATCGTGCTGGCAGCTATAGGCATTTTCCCGCCGCCTGGCTGGGCAGAGGAGCGCTGTGCATGGCTAGAGAAGAGGCACACAGCAAGCCTGAACCTCCGCAAATACCAAACAACAGGTAAGGACATTGGAAAATTGTATTCAGCTGTGCATCTGCGACACAATAAATTTCGGTTCAGCCTGAGAAGTGCTTTGTGAGGGGTGGGCCAGGAAGATCTGATGCAGCGGAGGGGTAGATGAGGGGTGAATACCTGTGTGGGGAGAAGGGGCAAAAAATGCAAGGAGGATTTCCTGTGGGGAGGTGTCAGCACCTATATTCAGCTGCTGTTTGGTTGCAGGACCCTCGTGCTGGCTGGTGTAGCACATTGCTCGGTGAGTGTGTCTTGCAGTGGATCAGCTCGTGAAGTAGAAGGCAACAAAGAAGAGGAAGTTGATGGACCTACGAGTCAAGAGTGATGAAGAAAGAAGAGGACAGTGGTGGAGCTTTGGCTCAAGAGTGATCAAGAAAGAATAGGACAGCAGTGGACCAGAGGACGACAGTGGACCTTTGGGTCAAGAGTGATCAAGAAAGAAGAGGATGGCACTGAACCTGCAAGTTGAGTGATCAATAAAGAAGAGGACAGTGGTGGACCTTCGGTTCAAGAGTGATCAAGAAAGACGAGGGCGGCAGTGGACCTTCGGGTCAAGCATGATCAAGAAAGCAAAGGAATACAGTAGAACTTCTGGTCAAGAGTGATCAAGAAAGAAGATGATAGCAGTGGACCTATGACAGACCAAGAAAGAAAAGGACGACGGTGGAACATGGGGACAAGAGAGATGAAGAAAGAGGAGGATGGCGGTGGACCTGCGAGACACCAAGAAACAGGAGGACAGCTGTTGACCTGCGACTCAAGAGTGATGAAGAAAGAAGAGGACGGCGCTGAACCTGCGAGTCGAGTGATCAATAAAGAAGAGGACGGTGGTGGACCTTCGGTTCAAGAGTGATCAAGAAAGACGAGGGTGGCGGTGGACCTTCGAGTCACGAGTGATCAAGAAAGAAAAGGATGGCGATGGAACTTCGAGTTGAGTGATGAAGAAAGAAGAGAATGACACTGGACCTTTGAGTCAATAGAGATCAAGAAAGAAGAGGACGACAGTGGATCTATGGCTCAAGAGTGATGAAGAAAGAAGAGGACCACAGTGGACCTTCGGGTCAAGAATGATCAAGAAAGAAGTGGACAGTGGTGGATGTATGGGTAAAGAGTGATGAAGAAAGAAGGGGATGGCGGTGGACCTGCGAGAAACCAAGAAGGAGTAGGACAGCTGTGGACCTGCAAGTCAAGAGTGATCAAGAAAGTGAGGATGGTGGTAAAACTATGGGTCCAGAGTGATGAAGAAAGAAGTGGACAGCTGTGGAGCTGCAAGACACCAAGAAAGAAGAGGACAGCGGTGGACATTTGGGTCAAGAGTGACCAAGAAAGAAGAGGACGACGGTGGAACTTCAGGTGAAGAGTGATCAAGAAAGAAGAGGACAACGGTGGAACTTCAGGTGAAGAGTGATCAAGAAAGAAGAGGACGACGGAGGACCTGCGACAAACCAAGAAAGAAGAGGACAGATGTTGTCCTGCGAGTCAAGAGTGATGAAGAAAGAAGAGGACGAAGGTGGACCTCCGGGTCGATTGTTATAGAATGAAGAGGATGACACTGGACCTTCATGTCAAGAGTGGTGAAGAAAGACGAGGACGGTGGTGAACCTTCGGGTCAAGAGTGAAGAAGAAAGAAGAGGACGACGGTGGACTTGCGAGAGACCAAGAAAGAAGTGAAAAGCAGTGGACCTTCAGGTCAAGACTGATGAAGAAATAAGAGGACGACGGTGGACCTGTGAGAGACCAAGAAAGAAGAGGACTGCGGTGGAACTGCGAGAGACCAAGAAAGAGGAGGACAGCTGTGGACCTGCGAGTCAAGATTGATCAAGAAAGAAGAGGACGGTGGTGGACCTTCGGGTCAAGAGTGATCAAGAAGGAAGAAGACGGCTGTGAATCTGTTACAGACCAAGAAAGAAGAGGACGACGATGGATCTTTGAGTCAAGAGTGATGAAGAAAGAAGAGGACGTTGGTGGACCTGCATTCTATGAAGAATGAAGAGGACGCTGGTTGACCATCTGGTCAAAGTGATCCAGAAAGTAGTGGATGGTGGTGGACCTGTGACCGGTCAAGAAAGAAGAGGACGGTGGTGGATCTGTGACCGGTCAGGAAAGAAGAGGACGGTGGTGGACCTGTGACAGACCAAGAAAGAAGAGGACGACGGTGGATCTTGGGGTAAAGAGTAGTGAAGAACGAAGAGGACGGCGGTGAAACTGCGGGTCAAGAGTGATCAAGGAAGAAAGGGACAGCTGTGGACCTCTGAGCGATCAAGAAAGTACAGGATGGCGGTGGACCTTCGGGTCAAGAGTGATCAAGAAAGAAGAGGACAAAGGAGGATTTTTAGATCAAGAGTGATGAAGAAAGAAGAGGATGGCGGTGGACCTGGAGAGACCAAGAAAAAGGAGGACAGCTGTTGACCTGTGAGTCAAGAGTGATGAAGAAAGAAGAGGACGGTGGTGGACCTGGAGAGACCAAGAAAAAGGAGGACAGCTGTTGACCTGTGAGCCAAGAGTGATCAAGAAAGAAGAGGATGGCGGTGGACTTGCGAGAGACCAAGAAAGAAGTGGAAAGCAGTGGACCTTCAGGTCAAGAGTGAAGAAGAAAGAAGAGGACGGCGGTGGACTTGCGAGAGACCAAGAAAGAAGTGGAAAGCAGTGGACCTTCAGGTCAAGAGTGAAGAAGAAAGAAGAGGACGACGGTGGACTTGCGAGAGACCATGAAAGAAGTGGAAAGCAGTGGACCTTCAGGTCAAGAGGGATCAAGAAAGAAAAGGACGACGGTGGATCTGACAGACCAAGAAAGAAGAGGATGATGGTGGATCTTCGTGTCAAGCGTGATGAAGAAAGAAGAGGATGGTGTGGTCCTGTGTGAGACCAAGAAATAGGAAGACAGCTGTTGACCTGCGAGTCAAGAGTGATCAGAAAGAATAGGACAACGGTAAATCTTCGGGTCCAGAGTAACAAAGAAAGAAGATGACAACGGTGGATCTTCGGGTCAAGATTGATCAAGAAAGAAAAGGATGACGGTGGATCTTTGGGTGAAGAGTGATCAAGAAAGGAAAGGACGACGGTGGATCATCGGGTCATGAGTGATCAAGATAGAAGAGGACAAAGGTGGACCTTCGGGTCGAGCGTTGAAGAATGAAGAGGACGACACTGGACCTTCATGTCAAGAGTGATGTAGAAAGACGAGGACGGTGGTGAACCTTCGGGTCAAGCGTGATGGAGAAAGAAGAGGACGACGGTGGACCTGTGAGAGACCAAGAAAGAAGAGGACAGCTGTGGACATTCAGGTATGGAGTGATCAAGAAAAAAGAGGATGCTAGTGGACATTTGTGTCAAGAGTGATCAAGAAAGAAGAGGACAGTGAAGGACCTGCGAGAAACCACAAAAGAGGAGCACAGCTGTGGACCTGCGAGTCAAGATTGATCAAGAAAGAAGAGGACAGTGGTGGACCTTTGGGTGAAGAGTGATCAAGAAAGAAGAAGGCAGCAGTGGATCTGTGACAGACCAAGAAAGAAGAGGATGACGGTGGATCTTCGGGTCAAGCGTGATGAAGAAAGAAGAGGACGACGGTGGACCTGTGAGAGAACAAGAAAGAGGAGGACAGCTATTGACCTGCGAGTCAAGCGTGATGAAGAAAGAAGAGGACGACGGTGGACCTGTGAGAGACCAAGAAAAAGGAGGACAGCTGTTGACCTGTGAGTCCAGAGGATGAAGAAAGATGAGGACGGCGGTGAACCTTCGGGTCCAGAGTGATCAAGAAAGAATTTGTTACAGCGGTGGAACTGCGGGTTAAGGGTGATCAAGAAAGAAGAGGATAACGGAGGATCTTCGGGTCAAGTGTGATCAAGAAAGAAGAGGACGACGGTGGACTTGTGAGTTCAAGAGTGATGAAGAAAAAAGAGGACACCGGTGGAGCTTCGGATCAAGAGTGATGAAGAAAGAAGAGGATGGAGATGGACCTTTGGGTCAAAAGTGATCAAGAAGCAAGAAGGCGGCGGTCGATCTGTGACAGACCAAGAAAGAAGAGGACGACGGTGAATCTTCGGGTTAAGCATGATGAAGCAAGAAGAGGATGACGCTGGACCTGCGAGAAACCAAGAAAGAGGAGGACAGCTGTGGACCTGCGAGTCAAGAGTGATCAAGAAAGCAGAGGACTACAATGGACCTTTTGGTTAAGAGTGATCAAGGAAGAAGAGGACAGTAGTGGCTCTTTGGGTCAAGAGTGATCAGGAAAGAAGAGAATGGCAGTGGAGCTTCAGGACAAGTGATGAAGAAAGAAGAGGATGACATTGGACCTTTGGGTCAAGAGCAGTGAAGAAAAAGAGGACGGCAGTGGACCTGTGGGAGACCAAAAAAAGAAGAAAACTGCTGTTGATCTGCAAGTCAAGAGTGATGAAGAAAAAGAGGACCGCTGTCGACTTTCAGGTCAAGAGTGATGGAGAAAGAAGAGGACGGAGGTGGATCTTTGGGTCAAGAGTGATCAAGTGTGGTGGGTTGACCCTGGCCAAAATGCCAGGTGCACACCAACGCCGCTCTATCACTCCCCCTCCTTAACTGGACAGGGCAGAGGAAAAGAAATAACAACAGGCTTGTGGGGTTGAGATAAGGACAGGGAAATCACTTAACATTTACTGTCACAGGCAAAACAGACTCTACTAAAGGAAAATGTATTTTATTACCAATTAACTCAGAAAGGAGTAATCAGAAATAAAACCAAATCTTAAGACACCTTCCCCCTACCCCTCCCTCCTTTCCCGGGCTTAACTTTGATCCCGATTTTTCTCCCTCCTCCCCCCGCAGCGGCACAGGGGGATAAACAGGGAATGGGGGTTGGGGTCAGTTCATCACTCTTGTTTTCTGCCGCTCCTTCCTCCTCAGAGGGCGGACTCCTCACACATTTCCCCTGCTCCAATGTGGGGTCCCCCACATGGTAGAAAGTCCTCCATGACTTCTCCAACGTGATTCTTCCCACAGGTTCAGTCCTTCATGAACTGCTCCAGCGTGGGTCTCCTTCATGGTGTGCAGTCCTTCAGGAACCGACTGCTCCAGTGTCAGCCCCCCTCACGGGGTCACTGGCAGCAAACCTGCTCCAGCGTGGGCTTCTCTCTCTCCACGGGCCACAGGTCCTGCCAGGAGCCTGCTCCAGTGCAGGCTTCCCATGGGTTCACAGATTCCTTCAGGTATTCACCTACTCCGGCGTGGGGGCCCTCCACAGGGTGTAGGCAGTCATCTGCTCCACTGCCCATGGGCTGCAGGGAGACAGCCTGCTTCACCGTGGTCTTCACCACAGGCTGCAGGGGAATCACTGCTCCGGCACCTGGAGCATCTCCTCCCCCTCCTTCTTCACTGACCTCGGTGTCTGCGGGATGTTTCTCTCACAGAGTCTCACTCCTCTCACTCGCTGCAATTACTGCTGCGCAAGAACTTTTTCACTCTCTTAAATACGTTATCACAGAGGTGAAAAACGCTGACATTGATTGGCTCGGCCTTGGCCAGCGGCGGGTCCGTCTTAAAGCAGGCTGTCATTGGCTATGTCTGACGTAGGGGAAACTTCTAGCAACTTCATCCAGAAGCCACCCCTGTAAACCCCCGCTACCAAAACCTTGCCACGCAGAACCGTTAAATCAAGAATGAAGAGGACGGCGGTGGATCATTGGGTCAAGAGTGATGAAGAAAGAAGAGGATGACGGTTGACATTCAGGTCAAGAGTGATCAGGAAAGAAGAGGATGGCGGTGGACCCTCGAGAGACCAAGAAAGAGGAGGACAGCTGTGGACCTGCGAGTCAAGAGCGATCAAGAAAAAAAGAGGACGGCGGTGGAGCAGTGGTAGTCCTAGAAAGAAGATGGTGGTGGTGGACTTTCGGGTCAAGAGTCATTCAGAAAGAAGAGGACGGTGGTTGACCTGTGATCTATGAATAAAGAAGTGGACCGTGGTGGACCTTCCGGTCAAGAGAGATCCAGAAAGTAGTGCACAGCTGTGGACCTGTGACCTGTCAGGAAATAAGAGGAGGGCGGTGGATCTGTGAGAGACCAATAAAGAAGAGGACGATGGTGGAATTACGTGTCGAGTGATGAAGAAAGAAGAGGATGGCGGTGGACCATCGAGAGACCAAGAAAGAGGAGGACAGCTGTGGACCTGTGAGTCAAGAGTCATCAAGAAAGAAGAGGACAACGGTGGATCTTCGGGTCAAGAGTAATGAAGAAAGAAGAGGACGGCGGTGGACCTTCGGGTCAAAAGTGATCAAGAAAGAAGAGGACAACAGAGGATCGTCGGGTCAAGTGTGATCAAGAATGAAGAGGACGGCGGTGGACCTGCCAGAGACCAAGAAAGAGGAGGACAGTTGTTGACCTGCGAGTCAAGAGTGATCAAGAAAGAAGAGGGCGGTGGTGGATCTTTTATTCCAAGTTGATCAAGAAAGAAGAGGATGAATGTGGACCGTCGGGTGAAGAGTGATGAAGAAAGAAGAGGACAATGGAGGATCTTTGGGCCAAGAGTGATTAAGAAAGAAGAGGACAGCAGTGGATCATCGGGTCAAGAGTGATCAAGAAAGAAGAGGACGGCGGTTGGTCATCGGGTCCAGAGTGATCAAGATAGAAGAGGACCAAGGTGGACCTCCGGGTCGATTGTTGAAGAATGAAGAGGACGACACTGGACCTTCGTGTCAAGAGTGGTGAAGAAAGACAAGGACGGTGGTGAACCTTGGAGTCAAGAGTGAAGAAGAAAGAAGAGGACGACGGTGGACTTGCGAGAGACCAAGAAAGAAGTGGAAAACAGCGGACCTTCAGGTCAAGAGTGATCAAGAAAAAAAGAGGACGGTGGTGGACCTTCAGGTCAAGAGTGATCAAGAAAGAAGAGGAATAGGGTGGATCTTCGGGTCAAGAGTGATCAAGAAAGAAGAGGACAGCGAAGGGCCTGCGAGAGACCAAGAAAAGGGAGCACAGTTGTGGAACTGCGAGTCAAGAGTGATCAAGAAAGAGGAAGACAGTGGTGGACCTTCGGGTCAAGAGCGATCAAGAAGGAAGAAGACGGCAGTGGATCTGTGACAGACGAAGAAAGAAGAGGATGGTGGTGAACCTTCGGGTCAAGAGTGATCAAGAAAGAAGAGGACAACGGAGGATTTTCGGATCAAGAGTGATGAAGAAAGATGAGGACAGTGGTGGACCTGTGATAGACCAATAAAGAAGTCAGCGGTGGACATTTGGGTCAAGAGTGATCAAGAAAAATGAGGATGGTAGAGGACATTCGGGTCAAGAGTGACCAAGAAAGAAGAGGACGACGATGGAACTTCATGTCAAGAGTAATCCAGAAAGAAAAGGACAGCTGTTGACCTGCGAGAAACCAAGAAAGAGAAGGACAGCTGTTGACCTGTGAGTCAAGAGTGATGAAGAAAGAAGAGGATGGAGATGGATCTTTGGGTCCGGAGTGATCAAGAAAGAAGAGGACAGCGGTGGATCGTCGGGACATGAGTGATCAAGATAGAAGAGGACGAAGGTGGACCTCCGGGTCGATTGTTATAGAATGAAGAGGACGACACTGGACCTTCATGTCAAGAGTGGTGAAGAAAGACGAGGACGGTGGTGAACCTTCGTGTCAAGAGTGAGGAAGAAAGAAGAGGACGACGGTGGACTTGCGAGAGACCAAGAAAGAAGTGGAAAGCAGTGGACCTTCAGGTCAAGAGTGAAGAAGAAAGAAGAGGACGACGGTGGATCTGACAGACCAAGAAAGAAGAGGATGATGGTGGATCTTCGGGTCAAGCGTGATGAAGAAAGAAGAGGATGGTGTGGTCCTGTGTGAGACCAAGAAATAGGAAGACAGCTGTTGACCTGCGAGTCAAGAGTGATCAGAAAGAATAGGACAACGGTAAATCTTCGGGTCCAGAGTAACAAAGAAAGAAGATGACAACGGTGGATCTTCGGGTCAAGATTGATCAAGAAAGAAAAGGATGACGGTGGATCTTTGGGTGAAGAGTGATCAAGAAAGGAAAGGACGACGGTGGATCATCGGGTCATGAGTGATCAAGATAGAAGAGGACAAAGGTGGACCTTCGGGTCGAGCGTTGAAGAATGAAGAGGACGACACTGGACCTTCATGTCAAGAGTGATGTAGAAAGACGAGGACGGTGGTGAACCTTCGGGTCAAGCGTGATGGAGAAAGAAGAGGACGACGGTGGACCTGTGAGAGACCAAGAAAGAAGAGGACAGCTGTGGACATTCAGGTATGGAGTGATCAAGAAAAAAGAGGATGCTAGTGGACATTTGTGTCAAGAGTGATCAAGAAAGAAGAGGACAGTGAAGGACCTGCGAGAAACCACAAAAGAGGAGCACAGCTGTGGACCTGCGAGTCAAGATTGATCAAGAAAGAAGAGGACAGTGGTGGACCTTTGGGTGAAGAGTGATCAAGAAAGAAGAAGGCAGCAGTGGATCTGTGACAGACCAAGAAAGAAGAGGATGACGGTGGATCTTCGGGTCAAGCGTGATGAAGAAAGAAGAGGACGACGGTGGACCTGTGAGAGAACAAGAAAGAGGAGGACAGCTATTGACCTGCGAGTCAAGCGTGATGAAGAAAGAAGAGGACGACGGTGGACCTGTGAGAGACCAAGAAAAAGGAGGACAGCTGTTGACCTGTGAGTCCAGAGGATGAAGAAAGATGAGGACGGCGGTGAACCTTCGGGTCCAGAGTGATCAAGAAAGAATTTGTTACAGCGGTGGAACTGCGGGTTAAGGGTGATCAAGAAAGAAGAGGATAACGGAGGATCTTCGGGTCAAGTGTGATCAAGAAAGAAGAGGACGACGGTGGACTTGTGAGTTCAAGAGTGATGAAGAAAAAAGAGGACACCGGTGGAGCTTCGGATCAAGAGTGATGAAGAAAGAAGAGGATGGAGATGGACCTTTGGGTCAAAAGTGATCAAGAAGCAAGAAGGCGGCGGTCGATCTGTGACAGACCAAGAAAGAAGAGGACGACGGTGAATCTTCGGGTTAAGCATGATGAAGCAAGAAGAGGATGACGCTGGACCTGCGAGAAACCAAGAAAGAGGAGGACAGCTGTGGACCTGCGAGTCAAGAGTGATCAAGAAAGCAGAGGACTACAATGGACCTTTTGGTTAAGAGTGATCAAGGAAGAAGAGGACAGTAGTGGCTCTTTGGGTCAAGAGTGATCAGGAAAGAAGAGAATGGCAGTGGAGCTTCAGGACAAGTGATGAAGAAAGAAGAGGATGACATTGGACCTTTGGGTCAAGAGCAGTGAAGAAAAAGAGGACGGCAGTGGACCTGTGGGAGACCAAAAAAAGAAGAAAACTGCTGTTGATCTGCAAGTCAAGAGTGATGAAGAAAAAGAGGACCGCTGTCGACTTTCAGGTCAAGAGTGATGGAGAAAGAAGAGGACGGAGGTGGATCTTTGGGTCAAGAGTGATCAAGTGTGGTGGGTTGACCCTGGCCAAAATGCCAGGTGCACACCAACGCCGCTCTATCACTCCCCCTCCTTAACTGGACAGGGCAGAGGAAAAGAAATAACAACAGGCTTGTGGGGTTGAGATAAGGACAGGGAAATCACTTAACATTTACTGTCACAGGCAAAACAGACTCTACTAAAGGAAAATGTATTTTATTACCAATTAACTCAGAAAGGAGTAATCAGAAATAAAACCAAATCTTAAGACACATTCCCCCTACCCCTCCCTCCTTTCCCGGGCTTAACTTTGATCCCGATTTTTCTCCCTCCTCCCCCCGCAGCGGCACAGGGGGATAAACAGGGAATGGGGGTTGGGGTCAGTTCATCACTCTTGTTTTCTGCCGCTCCTTCCTCCTCAGAGGGCGGACTCCTCACACATTTCCCCTGCTCCAATGTGGGGTCCCCCACATGGTAGAAAGTCCTCCATGACTTCTCCAACGTGATTCTTCCCACAGGTTCAGTCCTTCATGAACTGCTCCAGCGTGGGTCTCCTTCATGGTGTGCAGTCCTTCAGGAACCGACTGCTCCAGTGTCAGCCCCCCTCACGGGGTCACTGGCAGCAAACCTGCTCCAGCGTGGGCTTCTCTCTCTCCACGGGCCACAGGTCCTGCCAGGAGCCTGCTCCAGTGCAGGCTTCCCATGGGTTCACAGATTCCTTCAGGTATTCACCTACTCCGGCGTGGGGGCCCTCCACAGGGTGTAGGCAGTCATCTGCTCCACTGCCCATGGGCTGCAGGGAGACAGCCTGCTTCACCGTGGTCTTCACCACAGGCTGCAGGGGAATCACTGCTCCGGCACCTGGAGCATCTCCTCCCCCTCCTTCTTCACTGACCTCGGTGTCTGCGGGATGTTTCTCTCACAGAGTCTCACTCCTCTCACTCGCTGCAATTACTGCTGCGCAAGAACTTTTTCACTCTCTTAAATACGTTATCACAGAGGTGAAAAACGCTGACATTGATTGGCTCGGCCTTGGCCAGCGGCGGGTCCGTCTTAAAGCAGGCTGTCATTGGCTATGTCTGACGTAGGGGAAACTTCTAGCAACTTCATCCAGAAGCCACCCCTGTAAACCCCCGCTACCAAAACCTTGCCACGCAGAACCGTTAAATCAAGAATGAAGAGGACGGCGGTGGATCATTGGGTCAAGAGTGATGAAGAAAGAAGAGGATGACGGTTGACATTCAGGTCAAGAGTGATCAGGAAAGAAGAGGATGGCGGTGGACCCTCGAGAGACCAAGAAAGAGGAGGACAGCTGTGGACCTGCGAGTCAAGAGCGATCAAGAAAAAAAGAGGACGGCGGTGGAGCAGTGGTAGTCCTAGAAAGAAGATGGTGGTGGTGGACTTTCGGGTCAAGAGTCATTCAGAAAGAAGAGGACGGTGGTTGACCTGTGATCTATGAATAAAGAAGTGGACCGTGGTGGACCTTCCGGTCAAGAGAGATCCAGAAAGTAGTGCACAGCTGTGGACCTGTGACCTGTCAGGAAATAAGAGGAGGGCGGTGGATCTGTGAGAGACCAATAAAGAAGAGGACGATGGTGGAATTACGTGTCGAGTGATGAAGAAAGAAGAGGATGGCGGTGGACCATCGAGAGACCAAGAAAGAGGAGGACAGCTGTGGACCTGTGAGTCAAGAGTCATCAAGAAAGAAGAGGACAACGGTGGATCTTCGGGTCAAGAGTAATGAAGAAAGAAGAGGACGGCGGTGGACCTTCGGGTCAAAAGTGATCAAGAAAGAAGAGGACAACAGAGGATCGTCGGGTCAAGTGTGATCAAGAATGAAGAGGACGGCGGTGGACCTGCCAGAGACCAAGAAAGAGGAGGACAGTTGTTGACCTGCGAGTCAAGAGTGATCAAGAAAGAAGAGGGCGGTGGTGGATCTTTTATTCCAAGTTGATCAAGAAAGAAGAGGATGAATGTGGACCGTCGGGTGAAGAGTGATGAAGAAAGAAGAGGACAATGGAGGATCTTTGGGCCAAGAGTGATTAAGAAAGAAGAGGACAGCAGTGGATCATCGGGTCAAGAGTGATCAAGAAAGAAGAGGACGGCGGTTGGTCATCGGGTCCAGAGTGATCAAGATAGAAGAGGACCAAGGTGGACCTCCGGGTCGATTGTTGAAGAATGAAGAGGACGACACTGGACCTTCGTGTCAAGAGTGGTGAAGAAAGACAAGGACGGTGGTGAACCTTGGAGTCAAGAGTGAAGAAGAAAGAAGAGGACGACGGTGGACTTGCGAGAGACCAAGAAAGAAGTGGAAAACAGCGGACCTTCAGGTCAAGAGTGATCAAGAAAAAAAGAGGACGGTGGTGGACCTTCAGGTCAAGAGTGATCAAGAAAGAAGAGGAATAGGGTGGATCTTCGGGTCAAGAGTGATCAAGAAAGAAGAGGACAGCGAAGGGCCTGCGAGAGACCAAGAAAAGGGAGCACAGTTGTGGAACTGCGAGTCAAGAGTGATCAAGAAAGAGGAAGACAGTGGTGGACCTTCGGGTCAAGAGCGATCAAGAAGGAAGAAGACGGCAGTGGATCTGTGACAGACGAAGAAAGAAGAGGATGGTGGTGAACCTTCGGGTCAAGAGTGATCAAGAAAGAAGAGGACAACGGAGGATTTTCGGATCAAGAGTGATGAAGAAAGATGAGGACAGTGGTGGACCTGTGATAGACCAATAAAGAAGTCAGCGGTGGACATTTGGGTCAAGAGTGATCAAGAAAAATGAGGATGGTAGAGGACATTCGGGTCAAGAGTGACCAAGAAAGAAGAGGACGACGATGGAACTTCATGTCAAGAGTAATCCAGAAAGAAAAGGACAGCTGTTGACCTGCGAGAAACCAAGAAAGAGAAGGACAGCTGTTGACCTGTGAGTCAAGAGTGATGAAGAAAGAAGAGGATGGAGATGGATCTTTGGGTCCGGAGTGATCAAGAAAGAAGAGGACAGCGGTGGATCGTCGGGACATGAGTGATCAAGATAGAAGAGGACGAAGGTGGACCTCCGGGTCGATTGTTATAGAATGAAGAGGACGACACTGGACCTTCATGTCAAGAGTGGTGAAGAAAGACGAGGACGGTGGTGAACCTTCGTGTCAAGAGTGAGGAAGAAAGAAGAGGACGACGGTGGACTTGCGAGAGACCAAGAAAGAAGTGGAAAGCAGTGGACCTTCAGGTCAAGAGTGAAGAAGAAAGAAGAGGACGACGGTGGATCTGACAGACCAAGAAAGAAGAGGATGATGGTGGATCTTCGGGTCAAGCGTGATGAAGAAAGAAGAGGATGGTGTGGTCCTGTGTGAGACCAAGAAATAGGAAGACAGCTGTTGACCTGCGAGTCAAGAGTGATCAGAAAGAATAGGACAACGGTAAATCTTCGGGTCCAGAGTAACAAAGAAAGAAGATGACAACGGTGGATCTTCGGGTCAAGATTGATCAAGAAAGAAAAGGATGACGGTGGATCTTTGGGTGAAGAGTGATCAAGAAAGGAAAGGACGACGGTGGATCATCGGGTCATGAGTGATCAAGATAGAAGAGGACAAAGGTGGACCTTCGGGTCGAGCGTTGAAGAATGAAGAGGACGACACTGGACCTTCATGTCAAGAGTGATGTAGAAAGACGAGGACGGTGGTGAACCTTCGGGTCAAGCGTGATGGAGAAAGAAGAGGACGACGGTGGACCTGTGAGAGACCAAGAAAGAAGAGGACAGCTGTGGACATTCAGGTATGGAGTGATCAAGAAAAAAGAGGATGCTAGTGGACATTTGTGTCAAGAGTGATCAAGAAAGAAGAGGACAGTGAAGGACCTGCGAGAAACCACAAAAGAGGAGCACAGCTGTGGACCTGCGAGTCAAGATTGATCAAGAAAGAAGAGGACAGTGGTGGACCTTTGGGTGAAGAGTGATCAAGAAAGAAGAAGGCAGCAGTGGATCTGTGACAGACCAAGAAAGAAGAGGATGACGGTGGATCTTCGGGTCAAGCGTGATGAAGAAAGAAGAGGACGACGGTGGACCTGTGAGAGAACAAGAAAGAGGAGGACAGCTATTGACCTGCGAGTCAAGCGTGATGAAGAAAGAAGAGGACGACGGTGGACCTGTGAGAGACCAAGAAAAAGGAGGACAGCTGTTGACCTGTGAGTCCAGAGGATGAAGAAAGATGAGGACGGCGGTGAACCTTCGGGTCCAGAGTGATCAAGAAAGAATTTGTTACAGCGGTGGAACTGCGGGTTAAGGGTGATCAAGAAAGAAGAGGATAACGGAGGATCTTCGGGTCAAGTGTGATCAAGAAAGAAGAGGACGACGGTGGACTTGTGAGTTCAAGAGTGATGAAGAAAAAAGAGGACACCGGTGGAGCTTCGGATCAAGAGTGATGAAGAAAGAAGAGGATGGAGATGGACCTTTGGGTCAAAAGTGATCAAGAAGCAAGAAGGCGGCGGTCGATCTGTGACAGACCAAGAAAGAAGAGGACGACGGTGAATCTTCGGGTTAAGCATGATGAAGCAAGAAGAGGATGACGCTGGACCTGCGAGAAACCAAGAAAGAGGAGGACAGCTGTGGACCTGCGAGTCAAGAGTGATCAAGAAAGCAGAGGACTACAATGGACCTTTTGGTTAAGAGTGATCAAGGAAGAAGAGGACAGTAGTGGCTCTTTGGGTCAAGAGTGATCAGGAAAGAAGAGAATGGCAGTGGAGCTTCAGGACAAGTGATGAAGAAAGAAGAGGATGACATTGGACCTTTGGGTCAAGAGCAGTGAAGAAAAAGAGGACGGCAGTGGACCTGTGGGAGACCAAAAAAAGAAGAAAACTGCTGTTGATCTGCAAGTCAAGAGTGATGAAGAAAAAGAGGACCGCTGTCGACTTTCAGGTCAAGAGTGATGGAGAAAGAAGAGGACGGAGGTGGATCTTTGGGTCAAGAGTGATCAAGTGTGGTGGGTTGACCCTGGCCAAAATGCCAGGTGCACACCAACGCCGCTCTATCACTCCCCCTCCTTAACTGGACAGGGCAGAGGAAAAGAAATAACAACAGGCTTGTGGGGTTGAGATAAGGACAGGGAAATCACTTAACATTTACTGTCACAGGCAAAACAGACTCTACTAAAGGAAAATGTATTTTATTACCAATTAACTCAGAAAGGAGTAATCAGAAATAAAACCAAATCTTAAGACACCTTCCCCCTACCCCTCCCTCCTTTCCCGGGCTTAACTTTGATCCCGATTTTTCTCCCTCCTCCCCCCGCAGCGGCACAGGGGGATAAACAGGGAATGGGGGTTGGGGTCAGTTCATCACTCTTGTTTTCTGCCGCTCCTTCCTCCTCAGAGGGCGGACTCCTCACACATTTCCCCTGCTCCAATGTGGGGTCCCCCACATGGTAGAAAGTCCTCCATGACTTCTCCAACGTGATTCTTCCCACAGGTTCAGTCCTTCATGAACTGCTCCAGCGTGGGTCTCCTTCATGGTGTGCAGTCCTTCAGGAACCGACTGCTCCAGTGTCAGCCCCCCTCACGGGGTCACTGGCAGCAAACCTGCTCCAGCGTGGGCTTCTCTCTCTCCACGGGCCACAGGTCCTGCCAGGAGCCTGCTCCAGTGCAGGCTTCCCATGGGTTCACAGATTCCTTCAGGTATTCACCTACTCCGGCGTGGGGGCCCTCCACAGGGTGTAGGCAGTCATCTGCTCCACTGCCCATGGGCTGCAGGGAGACAGCCTGCTTCACCGTGGTCTTCACCACAGGCTGCAGGGGAATCACTGCTCCGGCACCTGGAGCATCTCCTCCCCCTCCTTCTTCACTGACCTCGGTGTCTGCGGGATGTTTCTCTCACAGAGTCTCACTCCTCTCACTCGCTGCAATTACTGCTGCGCAAGAACTTTTTCACTCTCTTAAATACGTTATCACAGAGGTGAAAAACGCTGACATTGATTGGCTCGGCCTTGGCCAGCGGCGGGTCCGTCTTAAAGCAGGCTGTCATTGGCTATGTCTGACGTAGGGGAAACTTCTAGCAACTTCATCCAGAAGCCACCCCTGTAAACCCCCGCTACCAAAACCTTGCCACGCAGAACCGTTAAATCAAGAATGAAGAGGACGGCGGTGGATCATTGGGTCAAGAGTGATGAAGAAAGAAGAGGATGACGGTTGACATTCAGGTCAAGAGTGATCAGGAAAGAAGAGGATGGCGGTGGACCCTCGAGAGACCAAGAAAGAGGAGGACAGCTGTGGACCTGCGAGTCAAGAGCGATCAAGAAAAAAAGAGGACGGCGGTGGAGCAGTGGTAGTCCTAGAAAGAAGATGGTGGTGGTGGACTTTCGGGTCAAGAGTCATTCAGAAAGAAGAGGACGGTGGTTGACCTGTGATCTATGAATAAAGAAGTGGACCGTGGTGGACCTTCCGGTCAAGAGAGATCCAGAAAGTAGTGCACAGCTGTGGACCTGTGACCTGTCAGGAAATAAGAGGAGGGCGGTGGATCTGTGAGAGACCAATAAAGAAGAGGACGATGGTGGAATTACGTGTCGAGTGATGAAGAAAGAAGAGGATGGCGGTGGACCATCGAGAGACCAAGAAAGAGGAGGACAGCTGTGGACCTGTGAGTCAAGAGTCATCAAGAAAGAAGAGGACAACGGTGGATCTTCGGGTCAAGAGTAATGAAGAAAGAAGAGGACGGCGGTGGACCTTCGGGTCAAAAGTGATCAAGAAAGAAGAGGACAACAGAGGATCGTCGGGTCAAGTGTGATCAAGAATGAAGAGGACGGCGGTGGACCTGCCAGAGACCAAGAAAGAGGAGGACAGTTGTTGACCTGCGAGTCAAGAGTGATCAAGAAAGAAGAGGGCGGTGGTGGATCTTTTATTCCAAGTTGATCAAGAAAGAAGAGGATGAATGTGGACCGTCGGGTGAAGAGTGATGAAGAAAGAAGAGGACAATGGAGGATCTTTGGGCCAAGAGTGATTAAGAAAGAAGAGGACAGCAGTGGATCCTCGGGTCAAGAGTGATCAAGAAAGAAGAGGACGGCGGTTGGTCATCGGGTCCAGAGTGATCAAGATAGAAGAGGACCAAGGTGGACCTCCGGGTCGATTGTTGAAGAATGAAGAGGACGACACTGGACCTTCGTGTCAAGAGTGGTGAAGAAAGACAAGGACGGTGGTGAACCTTGGAGTCAAGAGTGAAGAAGAAAGAAGAGGACGACGGTGGACTTGCGAGAGACCAAGAAAGAAGTGGAAAACAGCGGACCTTCAGGTCAAGAGTGATCAAGAAAAAAAGAGGACGGTGGTGGACCTTCAGGTCAAGAGTGATCAAGAAAGAAGAGGAATAGGGTGGATCTTCGGGTCAAGAGTGATCAAGAAAGAAGAGGACAGCGAAGGGCCTGCGAGAGACCAAGAAAAGGGAGCACAGTTGTGGAACTGCGAGTCAAGAGTGATCAAGAAAGAGGAAGACAGTGGTGGACCTTCGGGTCAAGAGCGATCAAGAAGGAAGAAGACGGCAGTGGATCTGTGACAGACGAAGAAAGAAGAGGATGGTGGTGAACCTTCGGGTCAAGAGTGATCAAGAAAGAAGAGGACAACGGAGGATTTTCGGATCAAGAGTGATGAAGAAAGATGAGGACAGTGGTGGACCTGTGATAGACCAATAAAGAAGTCAGCGGTGGACATTTGGGTCAAGAGTGATCAAGAAAAATGAGGATGGTAGAGGACATTCGGGTCAAGAGTGACCAAGAAAGAAGAGGACGACGATGGAACTTCATGTCAAGAGTAATCCAGAAAGAAAAGGACAGCTGTTGACCTGCGAGAAACCAAGAAAGAGAAGGACAGCTGTTGACCTGTGAGTCAAGAGTGATGAAGAAAGAAGAGGATGGAGATGGATCTTTGGGTCCGGAGTGATCAAGAAAGAAGAGGACAGCGGTGGATCGTCGGGACATGAGTGATCAAGATAGAAGAGGACGAAGGTGGACCTCCGGGTCGATTGTTATAGAATGAAGAGGACGACACTGGACCTTCATGTCAAGAGTGGTGAAGAAAGACGAGGACGGTGGTGAACCTTCGTGTCAAGAGTGAGGAAGAAAGAAGAGGACGACGGTGGACTTGCGAGAGACCAAGAAAGAAGTGGAAAGCAGTGGACCTTCAGGTCAAGACTGATGAAGAAAGAAGAGGACGGCGGTGGACCTGTGAGGGACCAAGAAAGAAGAGGACCGCGGTGGAACTGCGAGAGACCAAGAAAGAGGAGGACAGCTGTTACCTACGAGTCAGAAGTGATCAAGAAAGGAGAGCCTGGCGGTAATACTATGGCTCCAGAGTGATGAAGAAAGAAGAGGACGTTGGTGGACCTGCATTCTATGAAGAAAGAAGAGGACGCTGGTTGACCATGTGGTCAAAGTGATCCAGAAAGTAGTGGACGGTGGTGGATCTGTGATAGACCAAGAAAGAAGAGGACGGTGGTGGATCTGTGACAGACCAAGAAAGAAGAGGACGACGGTGGATCTTGGGGTAAAGAGTAGTGAAGAACGAAGAGGACGGCGGTGAAACTGCGGGTCAAGAGTGATCAAGGAAGAAAGGGACAGCTGTGGACCTCTGAGCGATCAAGAAATTACAGGAAAGCGGTGGACCTTCGGGTCAAGAGTGATCAAGAAAGAAGAGGACAAAGGAGGATTTTTAGATCAAGAGTGATGAAGAAAGAAGAGGATGGCGGTGGACCTGGAGAGACCAAGAAAAAGGAGGACAGCTGTTGACCTGTGAGTCAAGAGTGATGAA
This sequence comes from Leptosomus discolor, assembly GCF_034619465.1. NCBI lineage: Eukaryota > Metazoa > Chordata > Aves > Leptosomiformes > Leptosomidae > Leptosomus > Leptosomus discolor. The sequence continues at coordinate 22,001,043 of NC_141396.1, read as the reverse complement.
GAAAGAAGAGGACGGTGGTGGACCTGGAGAGACCAAGAAAAAGGAGGACAGCTGTTGACCTGTGAGCCAAGAGTGATCAAGAAAGAAGAGGATGGCGGTGGACTTGCGAGAGACCAAGAAAGAAGTGGAAAGCAGTGGAGCTTCAGGTCAAGAGTGAAGAAGAAAGAAGAGGACGGCGGTGGACTTGCGAGAGACCAAGAAAGAAGTGGAAAGCAGT